>NC_058131.1:530031912-530049714 GCF_016433145.1 Gracilinanus agilis | reverse complement strand
CAACTATTCACCTGGGTCCACCACTTAATTGTTGTATTGTATAGATTACAACCCTTCATCTTGCTTAGAGAGACTTTATCAAAGGTTTTGCTAAAATCAAGCTAAACTATAAGTCTTCTGTGATTATACAAATCAATGTATTAGAACTTTTCTGACTCCAGAAGTAAGATTACTATCTGTTAGGACTATATAAAAGTAGTTTTGGAGTTTGTCAATTCCCTCCCCTGAAAGTATTCAAGTATAGACATGGATAATCACTTGCTGGGGATATTATAGAAATTATTCATATTTTGGTACAGGTCTGACTCTAATTTTTGGTTTATGGTTGTTGAGCTGTGATGTGTGTTGTAAAAATAATGAGCAATGAATTGATTATTGCTTATAAACCGATTAGATACTCTGCTTGCTATGCTTACAAAGCATCTTCAGTTTATGTAAGTAAAATGAAGCTCATAAGTGAACTTCTCTTCAGGGCCAGGCACAAGGATGGTAAGGAGACTCTTGTTGTACAAAAATAAACTATTGGGAATATAAGATATAAAAGGATTTCTAACTTTAAGGGATTCTAACTCCACCCAAATAAAACTCCCTGGTGCCACAAGGAGCTGCTTCTCCTCTACAGCCTACACTGATCCTTCCTGATCTGACTAACCCAGATTTTCACTATTCTACAATAAACGAACTTATCCTCATAAGAAGTTATAGTTAACAAAGACCAGCTTAGACTCAAAGTCCAGGTCTTTCTGTGGTCTTCTCAGAGATAAAAACAATTTATGAAACAGCAATAGACAGTGTAATGCAAGGTGGCTAACAGAAACTTTTTGCTTCTGTAATTTCTAACGGTCACAAAAAGTCAGTTAAACATCTTAGAATCTTGAGAAAGTCAGTTAGAACTTAAAGCTATAAATAGAGGTGAAGTTCCAACTGACGGAGCTTTGGCCTTCTGGCTTTTGCTGTGGCCCTGGAGGCTTTTGCTTTGGCTTAACTTGTTGGCTTTGGGGAAATTTGGACCTATCTCATTTCTCTGGACCTCTCCCTGATCTCCCCATCTCCATCCCTCCCCTTCCCTGAATTTCCTCTGGGTCCTGGGTGAAGGGAGGGCTTGGTGATTAGACATTGTAGGTTTAGTTTCTATAGGCAAGTAGAGTATCCTCAAATAAGTTACCCCTAGTTTTAATGTTTTGCTAAAGATTTTACTTAAAAGGCAGTCAAATCTTCCTGACTGGGAGAGCTGGTCTCTCTTCTGTCTAAACCTCTCCATGACCCATCCCCCACCATCACCTTCTTCCTAGCCACAGTTAGAAAACCCTGGACCCCTCTCCCCTTCTGACTGACCCTGATATTAATAAATCCCCTTGTTACCTATTCAAACCTCTGGTGAGTTATTGTGTCGAAAATTATGGCAAGGGCTCAAGGGGAAGGAATCATTTTTCTTTTATTTCTTGAAAGAACTGGGGACATCCATCTTGGCAAGAAGTACCTCCCCCAGGCTTCCTCCAGCCATCAGTTTGACTGGTAGGGAGGGGCCCTCTCGACCCCTCCCTCAAGAGACTTTGAAACTAATAAGAGAAACCCTCCAGCCAAACCTAAACGCTTCTTACTGACCCTAATTTCCTCCCTGTATCCTCTGTCTCTAGTCTCTGGGAATAAATCTGTTTGAGCTGCCCTCTCCTACATACCCCATTTCCTTTATCTCCTAAATACCTTCCCTTACCTTCATTTCCTCCCCATATCACCTTATAATCCCCTAATATCCCCTTTATCCTTCCTCACACCCAAATTGCCTTCATTTGACCCTACTCAGATTACCTTATTTTTCTTGATAACAACAGTCACTGGTGTTTCCCAAGTTGGAAAAGGAAAATCACTTAACTCCTTCAGGTTTTTTCCCCTTTCCTTTTACCTCAGACAGTGAGGAGAGAGAGAGAAAAGAAGATGTCACCTGCTCCCAGCCCTCCGAGAGAGAGTAACTGCCACTCCTAGAGACTAACTGCCACATTCAGAATGCCATAGAAAACCTTCCCACTCTGTCAACGTTTGAAACTGACACTGTCTCAGATCTGTTTCAAACTCCAATTCTTTCTCAAGCCAGCTTCTCCACTTCTTATCTCTAAACTAATGTAACAAGACTTAATTTCTGATATCTTCCTTCTAGTGTGTAGCTGTGGGTTCTCCCTAATTGTGAGATCTGATCCCTTTTATGTGTCTTTTCTTCCTGTATTTGGAAGAATCTGAGAGGGCAGCAGTGCCAGGAATCAATTCTCAGATCTCTTGAAATTGGAGGTCTGGCCTCAAAAGTCTGAATAGAATTCTTTGGTGAAATTTTTATATTTCTTAAAACTTTGTTCCTTCATCTAGTGCTTCCTTATGTGTTATCAATATTATGTTAAGTATTAAATGTTTCTCTTTCTAATATTATAGAAGCTTTTAGAAAAAATTATGTAATCTCATAACACATAACTGTTTTTTTGTGAAAAAATGTTTGTTGAACTTAATACTTTAAAAAATGATATTTAGCAGGAGGTCCTACGTTCAAATCTGGCCTCAGACACTTCCCAGCTGTGTGACCCTGGGCAAGTCACTTGACCCCCATTGCCTACCCTTACCATTCTTCTGCCTTGGAGCCAATACACAGTATTGACTCCAAGAAGGAAGGTAAGGGTTTAAAATCAATTAATTAATTAATGATAAAAGGGGGAAGGGGAGGGGAAGCTCATTACCTCACTTAAACTTCAAGCTGCTAGTACTTGAAGTACTATTGATGTGGCCTGTGATTGATCTAGGGAAGTCTAGGTTAGGAACTTTTCTCTCAATGTGGATCAGCATCTGCTCATCGATTTAGTCTTAGAGAGTTGCCTGACTGAAGCACTAAAAGGTTAAGTGACTTGCCCAAGGTCATATAGCCAGCATCATCAAAGGGAGCACATTAGCCCAAGTCTTCCTGACTGAAAGGCCCCCTATGAATTACTATGCCAAGCTAGCTTTCATTATAAATATTACTATCCCCATTTTATAGGTGGGAAAACCAGGACAGTTTGGAATTTTACAGCAATTCAGGGAATCTCCCTGACCCTTAAGATGGTAGAATAAAGTCAATTTTTTTCAAGGAGCCAAAATGAGACCTACCTCTCCTATCCATGATGTTCCTTCCCTCCATCCTCAGTTAATTCAATGGCCAACACCTGGAATTTTGGAATATCTCCACCTTAATCTCTATGACTGTTTAACTCTAGAATTATTTTTTAAATTTATTTTAAATTTATTTATTTTAAACCCCTACCTTCCGTCTTAGAATCATTACTGCGTATTGGTTCCAAGGCAGAAGAGCGGTAAGGGTAGGCAATAGGGGTCAAGTGACTTGCCCAGGGTCACACAACTAGAAGTGTCTGAGGCCATATTTGAAACCAGGACCTCCTGTCTCTAGGCCTGGCTCTCAATCCACTGAGCTACCCAGCTGCCCCCAAAAACCAATAATTTTGAAATACATTAATCAAAAATACATACATGTGCACATATAGATGCATTATATATTTGTATAAAATTATAAAATATATTATACTATAATATAAATATTATATATAACACTGAATATATAACTAACAAAAATATAATGTATTATGATGTTATATAGATATTGTTATATAACTGTTATAAAATAACATAAAATATTAAAACATATATATTTTAAACCAAGTTCACAGATCCCAGGCTAAGGACATCTAGTTAACTAATCCCAGACAAATTACTATCTAAAGGCTTCTAGGGAGCCTAGCGGATAAAGCCCTGACCTTCCAGTCAAGAAGACCCAAATTCAAATCCCACCTTCAGATACTTAGGAGCTGCATGACCCTGGATAAGTCACTTGATCTCACAAATCCAATTTCTTTCTCAATAAAATGGAGGTAGTAATAACACCTAGCCTCCCAGGGTTCGTGTGAGGATCCCGTAAGAAAACACTTATGAAAGCTTTGCAAACCTAAAAACACTATTTCTGCCAGTTATTATTATTACAAGTCTCACATGTCCATTCTGAGAGTAGAACCCAAGGGTCAGCTCTCTGCCCTGGGAGCCACTTGAAATAAAGGGCCCCTTCCTAATCCCTGAACCCCGCCTTTCTCCTGAGGGCTGCCCTGTTCCAGCTTGGGAGGAAGGAGTTACTTGATCCTTTGGCTCTGACCAGGAGGCCTGAGTTGGCTGGAAGAGAGATGAAGCTTCCCTCAGTCAATCTGGCAAGAGCTGGTAATGACTGAGAAATCAGCCAAGGTCACGGCCAGACCCAACTCTGGGGTGACTGAGCCAAAACCCAAAACAGATGGGGAGGGAGAACAGGAGAGGAAACAGGAGAGGAAAGCCTTGTGCAAAGCCCCAGATCTGGGGCCAATCGTCCTCTCTACCCCCCAGGGTGGGGGGGAGGTCCCAGGGGCACCCAGACATTTAGTTACCCATTAACCACATGCCTGCTACTCAAGAGGCCTGCGCTCTCTCCGGGCAGAACCATGAGGCAGGCTTGTCTTTCCCTGGTGCCTGCAGCTCCGCACCCTCCCTGGCACCGGCTCCTTGGCTGCTCTAGAGCCCTGGCACCAAGTTGGTGGCTCTCTGAATTACGTCTCTTTGTCATCAGAGTGAGGTCTCAGGTGTGGACAAGGAACAAAATCTCCCAGCTCCTTGATTAACTCTAGGAGGATATGAACCCTCCACCCATCCCTGCCCTACTTGGCATTTAAAGTCTTTCATAATCTGCTTCCAACCTCTCTTGCCAGACTTATTACACATCACTCCCGGTCAAGTTCTCTCTATTTTAGCCAAACTGGCTAGCTTGCTGCTCCCTGTATAGGACATGCCATCTCTCATTTGTGCCTTTGCACAACCTAGAAGGTTCTCCCTCTCTTCCTTCTCTTAGAATCCCTACTTTCCTTCAAGATTCTTCCTACAGGGGCAGTTGAGTGGCTCAGTCAATTGAGAGCCAGACCTAGAGATAGGAGGTCCTAGGTTCAAAACTGCCCTCAGACACTTCCTAGCTGTGTGACCCTGGGCAAGTCACTTAATCCCATTGCCTCATCCTTATCCCTCTTCTACCTTAGAACCAATACACAGTATTGATTCTAAGACAGAAGGTAAGGGTTTAAAAAAAAAAAAAAAGACTCTTCCTACAACAGGTCTATCTTGATCCCCATCACCTCTCCTTTGGGGGGGGAATTGCCCTCCCTACCAATGATTTTGTAGATATTTTATGGAATGAAGGTAATCAGGAGACACCCTCTTCCTAGCTACTGGAGCATAGCACTTCTGGAGCATTTGTGTTGGCCCCATCTGGTGGCCATGCCCCCTTCAGAACATGTGTAACCCAAGACTGCTGGTTGAAGAGCCTCCATCCCCCTCCACAAAGGGTTCTCTGTAGAAGAAGTCTGGCCACTGAACAGGGGGAGCTGCCTCCTCAGGGAAGTTTCAAGGGAGAGACAACTTCCACTCTCACATTTCTATTTCTTCCTCCTCTTCCTCCTCCTCTTCCTCCTCCTCCTCCTTCTTCTTCTTCCCTTCTGAATATGTGTCTTGGTCTTCCTGTTTGGAGAAGGGACTCTTCCCAAACTCATCCTGGAGCTATAGCAGTTGCTTGAATATGGTAGCAAAAGCATAAATTTGGCTAGCCTGAGATAAGATCTCAAAGGCCTACTTAACCTCTTCTGCTTTGTGTGTCTTTCCCCAAAGCCAGGTGATGGAATGGGATCCTGAGATGGAAATGTCCAATCTGAGCATCAACCTCCTGAGTTTGAGAGATTAGGAATTTATGGGGCCCAACTGCTGGTCACCCAGCAGATGGCACTTCCTGCAGCGACCACAGTGCTTCTCAGAGAAAGTGACAACTAACAGAATCACAGGCTCAAAGATCTAGTCCTGAAATGGCCCTGAAAAGTCATCTAGTCCAATGAGTTTACAGATGAGGAAATGCTCTCAGAGAAAGAAAGGTTATCTGCCTAAGATCGCACAAGTAGCAAGTGGCAAAGCCAGGATTTCAGCCCAGGTGCCTTGACTCCCAAACCAGAACTCTCCCACTTCACTGTGAGCCCAAACCATGCCCTGGCTTGCCAAAAGATACACCAGAAGATATAAGAGCCCATAAGAAGGTCAAATGGCTGTTCAGCAACCTCATAATCTGTTTCATACTTTAAGTAACAAGCTCCCAAGAGAATAAGGGATTATTGTTTCCTAGACTAAGTCTTTGTCAATGTATATTTATGAGTCTCGGGTGCATAAAACATTTCTTTTTGGCTGGGGAAAATGGATTACTGTTCTACACTCTATCTTCTGTACTTTGAATACCTTTCTAGGAGGGATCCTGATTTCTGGGAGGCTCTAGGCATGGCCCAAACACTAGATTTTAAAAGGCTCTCTTCCTTGGGACTCTATTCTGGGGCCACAGTGAGTCAGGGACAAAGAAAAAACCCTGATCTCTCTCTCTTTAGAGGCCAGACTCAAAACCCAATCTAAATGACCCTGGAGTTGGTGGTCCTTGAGGCGAGAAGATACCCAGTCCTCTGGGTCAGGTCTTTACCATTTATATTTACTTCCCTTCATATATGTGTCCTTTCTTTTCTCCTTTCCAGTAGAATATAAACCCTTGAGGGTAAGGGCTATTTCATTTTCATCTTTGTTCTCTCTAGCACCTTGGACAGTATCTACTGTTTAGCACAGTCTGGAGTTGCAATTGTGGAGGACACTTCCTCTTCCATTGCAGGTATCTAATCATTTTGTAGCTTAGTCTGGACAACTGCCTAGAGCACTAAGATGTTAAAGATTTGCCTAGAATAGCATAGCTAGTATGTGTCAGAGGTGGGATTTGCACCCGGGGCTTCCTTACTTCAAGATCAATTTCTTTCCACTAGAAAAAGAATGCTTTCCATCTCCAGAGAAAGAACTGTTGGGGTAGAAATGCAGATGAAAAGATGTGATTTATCACTTGTGTATATGTTTGGAGGTTTGGGTTTTATAAGATTATTCACTTACAAAAATGAATAGTATGGAAATATGTTTTGCATGATAATATGTGGATAACCCGGATTGAATTGCTTATCAGTCCCCAGAGTGGGGAGGAAAGAAGGGAGGGAGACGATATGGATTGCATAACTTCAGAAAACTTTTGCAGAAATTTGTTACAAAAATAAAAAATCTAAATGAAAAAATAAAATAAAATAAATGACTTGTCCGGGCTCACATAGCTAGGAAGTATGTAAGGTCAGATCTGAACCCAGGTACACCCAACTCCAGACCCAGAATTCTATCTACTGTGCTACCTTGCTGCCCCAAATCCCTTTATTTTAGAGATAGAGTTAGGAAAAGTTACCTTACCTCAGTCCATACCAGCAAGTTAGGGGCAGAGCTAGGATTAGAACTCAGGTCTCTACTCCCAGTTGACTGCCCTTTCTACTACATCATGTCACCTACCTCCCTTCAAGTAGGTCTGTAAAACTGGAGGAAATGCCAGAGAGCCAGGATGTTACCTCAGCCTGATAGACAACTTGAAGTACGGGACTAAAAATCGGGAAATCTAGGTTCTAGTCCTGGCTTTGCCACTAGTTAGCTATATGATCTTTGGCAAATTACTTAACCCCTCTAAGCCTCAGTTTCCTCATCTGTTAAGATGGAGTTCATGATATCTTTCCTGTTTATTTCAAAGAGAGATGAAATAAGATACTGGATTGGAACATACTTTAAAAAGTAAAGCACTAGACAGATACAAGGTCAAATATTCTCACTGTTATTATGACAGAATGCCATGGAAGCCACCTGGGGCTCGCTCTGTGCTCTGTGAGCAAAGCACACAAGCCCAGGCAGATCCTACCAAAATGGAAAATATTCAAGAACAGACCATGCAACAGTCTCCATATTTATTACACAAAAACTCCTTTAGCTAAGTGTGGAGGGGATTGCCACCAGCGGCGGACCACAAAATGATGAAACTTTCTGCCTGGGCAATTCTTTTTTTAATAGAATTTATTCCCAGGTATCTCAACCTCCTTCCCCACATCACAGAAGACATCACCGGACAAAAAGATGTGAATACATAAATTATGTCTTTTCTGTTTCCTCTGGAAGTGGACATTTCCAAGTTGTTCTTCAGATATTAATTATGTACCTATAGATAATGTTCTCTTTGTTCTATTCATTTCACTCTCTATTATTTTGTGTAGATCTTTTTAAGTTAAAAAAATGAACCTGCTCGTTTCTTAGGGAGCAGTAGTATTCAATCACAATCATTTACCACAGTTGGCCCAGCTATTCCCCATCTATGGCAATTTTTAAAGACCATCTTCCCAACTTCATTGGTGTTTCAATCTGTACATTGGAGAGAATGCCCACAAGATGAAATTTTGGATCCTTGAGAGATTATTATTATTGCAGTGTAACATCCCCTACAGAATATTCATCAAACTTGTACTAGTCATGGAAGTTTGGATTTCCCAGAGGGCAATAGTACCTCACTTTTTCCACATTATACCAAAAGGCCAAGTCTTTCCAGTTTGAGTCTCTAAATGGCCAGAAGATACCAGGGAGTTCATCAACTCTTAAAGGCCCAAAAGTTGAGTCATACAAATGGATGATCAGAGACATAATACAGTTTTGCATGTGTTCCATAAAAAGCCTTTCTATAATCTAAGATTACATGGTAAGAACCTTCACAAAACATCCTCTCCAACAAGAATTCTTGGACATACTCTTCTATAAATAAATACAACATTTAAAACATAAAAAACAGAGTTTATACACTTTTTTATATACTTTTTTTTTGGTCAAATGATACCTTCTCTGGTGGCAGGGAGAAGAAAGAAGGAAGGAGGGAGATACCCAAGCATTTTAATGTAACCAAAAAACAGATGGATTAATTTTTTTTAAGTAGACACAACATCTTTGGAAAGAGTGGGTGCCAATTTAAAGCACATCTGTAGTGAGGCACATATGGAACCCAAGCTGGTCACTTACCCCTCCAGTACTGCCGAGACTCCAAGTCCTTTGTTCCCATGTCCAGTTACCTCTGCAGCCAGCTCTCATGAGTCGATGGCTGACTCCTGAGTCCACAGCTAGCTCTTTTTTGCTGCCAGAGCACATCCTCCTCCAAGCTTCTGTTTCTGGCCTCAAATGTCTGTCTCTTTTGTGTTCGTGGCCCATAACATGAGAAGAAAGGAAATCCCTTCCTCTCTTCCAAGAGGTAAAAAGCTGAGTTCTCCTCTTCTGATGGCTTTAAGCCTCAACGGACTCAAACGGAATAGGCTGTGTCTTTTAAGGTTCCCCCATTCCTTGTTGCTCCCTTCTGATTAAATTAATATTTCCCAAAAGGAAAAGAGAGTATTAATACCCTGTTAACATATTAAACCCATACCTTTTGTTGTTCAGTCGTTTCAGACTCTTTATGTCCCTATTTGAGGTTTTCTTGACAGAGATACTGGAATGGTTTGCTATTTCCTTCTCTAGATCATTTTACTGAAAAGGGACTGAGGCAAATTCAGTTAAGGTCACATAGCTAGTAGATGTCTATGGCTAGATTTGAACTCAGGAGGATGAGCTGCCCTAAACCCATATCATCTTTAATTAAATCTTTTTAAAAAATAAAAACCTCTATCTTCTGTCAAAATCAATACTAAGTGTCGGTTCCAAAGCAGAAGAGTGGTAAGGGCTAGGCAATGGGGGTTAAGTGACTTGCCCAGGGTCATACAACTAGAAAGTATCTGATGTCAGACTTGAACCCAGTACCCCACATCTCTATGCCTGACTTTCTCTCTCTATCCACTGATCCACCTAGCTGTCCCTGTAATCAGATCTTATGGCTATATCAACTTGGCCTGGGAGGACTCCAAATTTCCTCCCCCTACCCTCCGCTTTCAATAGCATGGCATAACACAGCATAGCATATCTTAATAAAGAACAAGACAGAAGAGTAAACCATAGCATAGCGCTGAGAGACAGCATTGTGTAGCCTCTGTATCAGAAAAGAGAATAAGTTCAAGTCCCACCTCTGACTGTGTGACCCTGGGCAAGCCGCTAAGTCAAGTTACGGGATCTCCAACCAGCTCTCCAAGACTCTAGATAGCAGAACCACAGATTTACCTTGCCTGGACAAAAGTCACCCCCAGTGAAATCACAGCTTCAGGCTCCATCCTCTGCCTAGAGGGACTCTGGGCTACAGGGAAAGGGGTGAAAATGCAATAACAACAACACTGACATCTCCATGAAGCTTTCAAGTAGACACGTTGACTACCATAACACCGTGAAGTTGGCAGTACAATTATTATGATGCCCATTTTTCTTTTTTTCTAATGAAAATCATTTATTTAATTAATTTAGAACATTTTTCCATGGTTCTATGATTCATGTTCTTTTCCTCCCCTCCTTCCACCCTCCTCCTGTAGCCGACAAGCAATTCCACAAGTTTTACTGTACATTGTTCAAAACCCATTTCCCTATTCATATTTGCAACAGAGTGATCATTTAAAGTCAACATGATCAATCATATGTTTTTCCTCTGCATTTCTACTCCCACAGTTCTTTCTCTGGATGTTGATACCCATTTTTCTGACAAGACAACCAAGACTAAATGAGTCATGCCTAGAAAATATCAGTGCAGATTAGAATCCAATCCTCTTTCCTCTAGGTTCACTGCTTCTTCCATTAAATCACAGCTAATTTTTATGGGGGTTAAAGGAAAGGTGTGCTAACCATCATTTGGTCTTTCCTTTTTTTCCCTAATGGAGCAAAATGAAAGAGAGAATCATAGATTTTCATTCATTAAAAAAAGAATAAAATTTAATTTAAAAAAAGATACTTTTGGTGGTCACGTGAGGTAAGTTTATATTTTTTAAAAACTTTGTTTTGGGGAAGCCAGGTGGCTCAGTGGACAGAGAGCCAGGTCTGGAGATGGGGAGGGGAGTGTCCTGGGTTCAAATCTGACCTCTAATTCTTCCTAGGTAGGTGACCTGGAGCAAGTCATTTAACCTTAGTTGCCTAGCCCTTACCTCTCTTCTGCCTTGAAACCAATATGAAGTATTGCTTCTAAGACAGAGGTAAGGGTTTTTAAAAGCCCCTCTCCAATCAAACAAACAAACAAATAAATAAAATATAGGTATAACCAAGAAGAATTGCTTATCAACTGGGGGGAGGGGGTGAGGAGAGGGGGAGACAACATGAATCATGTAACCTTGGAAAACTTGTGTGTAAATTTGTTATTGGAATCAAATAAAGAAAAATGTAATTAATCAAAAAGCCCGAAAAGCTACCTAGTTTTTTCAGTGGGATTTCAGTGTGGAAATGGAGGGCTCTGAGCCTTAATTTCAGTAGATGTGAATCCAAATCAATTTTCTAGAGTCAGAAAGTAGCCAGAAACAAAGAGCTCTGCCTGCCCTCCAGGATATTGTAATCAAGCAAGAAATGGAGGTAAAGTCACTGCCTTACCCTCCCCACCCTCAAAGGTAATAAATTTGAATCAACAACAGTGATACCAACAGAAACCTAATTAGATGTAGCAGATTTTAGTCCATCAGCATTTGAATCCAGAAGTCAGATGGGCCTGGAAATGGGAGGATCTTAGTTCAAATCTGCCCTCAGATGCTTCCCAACTGTGTGAACCTGGGCAAGTCACTTGACTCCTATTTGCCTAGTCTTTGCTGCCTGTTATGTTTAAAATTAATATCTTCCATGTTCTTATTTTCTATAAAGTTTATTAATAATCACTTGAAATAGAATGTATAGATGAGCATAGATTTAAAGTTTCTTTCTTACTCTTAAGTCTGTCTGACCACATGTAGCTTATTCTGCAGGATTCTCTGTCCCTCCTCTCTCCACCTGCTCAGGGAAGTAGTGAGCCATAAAGACCCTGTGAGCTCCACCCAAACCCTTTTTATCTATGTAGAGAATGGGATGGACCTGGTCAGCAATCCAGGAGGGGGAAGGGATGAAATTCCCTCTGCACAATCTCCCCTGTGATCCTTTGGGAGACTAGCAATGGATCATGCCTTAGAAATGATCTTTCATATTGATTTTGACAGGTTGTTTTTTTTAAAGTGTAGGGGGCAGCAGGGTGGCTCAATGGATTGAGAGCTAGGCCTAGAGACAGGAGGGCCTAGGTTCAAATCTGGCCTCAGACACTTCCCAGCTGTGTGATCCTGAGCGAGTCATTTAACCCCCATTTTCTAATACCACTCTTCTGCCTTAGAACCAATACATAGTCTTAATTCTAAGATGAAAGGTAGGGTTTTTTTTTAAGTGTATCCACTCTATTAAGAGGAAATTATTGTTAATAATTATAATGATTACATAATTACAAAATATATCTAATAATTGATTAACTATAATAATAAATAAATTATTCCAAATGGAAGGAGTTGCTCTCAGCTGACAATCATCCTCTAGGCCTTTGCCTGCCCCCAGGAAGAGGAGAAATCTACTTGAAGCTTTATAATCCCTTTTAAGACACCAAAGTTTGCTATACTTTGGGAAAAAGGTGATTTACTGGCGTGTTAAATGGTTAGTTGGTATTTTCATTGTGATTTATCTTGGATTTCCATTTTAAGTAGATTTTTCCTTTTCACTACTAAAATGTAAAGTTCCCTAAACAACTTCTGGCAGATACTGTGGGGAAGAGGGGAATCAAAGAGGATGAAAATAGTGGGTTAGAACAATGGTAGAATTGATGTTGACCCCAAACAGGCTATTACAACAACATTTGGGGGTTATAAATGGATGGTGGAAAGAAGAGATATGAAAAGTTACCTCTCCCCACTTGTTGGCAGAGATGGAGGACTGTAGCTATATATCACTTTTTCATTGCATTAGTTTTTGCTCAACTACCCTCCCCCCTACTAAATTCTTTATTATTGGGGAGGAGGGGATATTGGGAGATATGGATGGATGGATGTTCACTAGTTTCAGTCATGTCCAACTTGGTGATCCCATGTTTTCTTGTTTTTGTTTTGGCAAAGTGGTTGGTCATTTCCTTCTCCAACTTATTTTACAGATGAAGAAACGAGTCAAACAAAGTTAAGTGACCTGTCTAGGATCACATAGCTACAAAGTTGCTGAAGCTGTATGTGAACTCTAGAAGATGAATCTTCCTTCTAGGACTAGTGTTCTATCTACTGTACCAACTATCTGGCCCAGGAAATATAATGTAAAAACAAAAAATATCAATAAGAAATTATTTTTAAAAATCCAAGTGTATAGAGGGAAAAAGTGAAACTGGACACTTTATAGTTATGAGAACTAATCTTGTCCCTGAAACAAAGATGAAAAAATGTTCCTTCCTTCTTTGTAGCAAGAAGGCACTCTGGGTGTCACACTGGATTGATGGGCGAGCTGGGTTGTTGTTGTTTGTTTGTTTTTTGTTTTTATCTTCTGTCTTAAAATCAATTCTAAGTATTGGTTCCAAGGCAGAAGAGTAGTAAAGGCTAGGCAACTGAGGTTAAGTGACTTGCCCAGGATCACATAGCTCGGAAGCTTCTGAGGTCAAATCTGAACCCAGAACCTCCTGCCTTCAGTCTTGGATCTCTATCCATGGAGACACTTAGCTGCTTCTATTGGCTAGTTTTGCTACTTCTTTTTTCCTCCTTTCTTTTTTTTTTTTTTTTTTTTTATTCTTCATTCCAAGAGATGTTTTTGTAAAAACAAAAGATGTCAAAGACATTTGGTTTAAAAACCCTTACCTTCCATCTTAGAATCAATACTGTATATTGGTTCTAAGGCAGAGGAGCAGTCAGGGCTAGGCAATGGGGACTAAGTGACTTTCCCAGGGTCACACAGCTAGGAAGTGTCTGAGGCCAGATTTGAACCCAGGACCTCCCATCTCTAGACCTGACTCTCAATCCACTGAGTCACCTAGCTGTCCCCTACTCATAATTATTTTTAAACCCTTACTTTCTGTAAGGGTTCTATAAGTCAAAAGGGCAAGGCTAGGCCATTGGGGTTAAGTGACTTGCCCAGGGTCACACAGCAAGGAAGTGTCTGAGGCCAGATTTGAACCTGGGACCCCCTCATCTCTAGCCCTGGCTCTCAATCCACTGAGCCACCCAGCCATCCCCAATAACATTTTTTTTAAGTATATGGTGAGGATTCTGAGTCTGCACTCACATTTCAGAAAGGAACATGGTCTTTTATCTCACCCCACACTTTCCATATTGCTTTCTTTGTCCATGGAACAGTCCAAGTATAAATGCATCTCAGCCTTGGCCAGAACTGTGGCAGGTAAATTTTAATTTCTTAATTTTTCAATTAACAAGCATTTATTTTCTCTCCTTCCCGCTTCTCTCGCTGGGAAAGAAAAACAAATCCTCCAAGCAAATGTGCCTAGTTAAGTAAAACAAATTTCTCACATTGGCCATATCTAAAAGGCAAGAGGTTTTTTCAATACATTGGAAAGAGCCCCCATAACTCTGAAGAAGACAGTGAGAGAATTAGAGTTAATGAGATCCCAGGGAATGAGCAAAGCCCACGCCTCTACTGTACTTTATTTATTCATTTTTAAACCCTTTACCTTCCATCTCAGAGGGAATACTAGGTGTTGATTCTTCTTTTTTCTTTCATTCTGCTAATCTATTTTATTTTAGTTTTTTAAATATTTTTCCCTATTTCCATGATTCACTTTCTCCCCCCCTTTTTTCCCCTCTTCCGTCCTTTCCTCCTTCCCTCCCTTCCCTCCTTCCAGAGCAGACAAGCAATTCCCCTGGGTTATACAAGTGTTATCACTTGATATAAGCTATTGATTCTAAGGCAGGAAAGCAGTAAGGAGTAGGCAATGGGGGTGAAGTGACTTGCCCAGGGCCACCCAGATAGGAAGTGTCTGAGGCCACATTTGAAGCAGGGTCCTCTGGGCTCCAAGCCTGGCTCTTTGGCTAGGAGAGAGGTCAGAACTTGCTTCCCTTTTCTCTGGCCGCCTCCATGGCACCCCACTTCTCTCCAGCCTCCCCTGGCAGCACTGCCTCCCAGTCTGTAATCCTGTCTCGCTAGGGCCCTGGGGGGGGGGGGGGGGGGGGACACAGCTCCCTTGCCCCAGCCCGTGACCATGGAGGGCGCAGCAGCGGGTCAGCCCTGTCAGAGGGCAGCCCACATGGGCCCAGAGTTACCTAATCCCCCAGCTGTGGAGGCTGCTCGGTGCCAAGTCTGCACTGGCTCCGTCTAGTCATAATCAGCGCTGGCGCCGGGCCAGGGCCCCCTGCCAGCTCCAGTCACACTCGGCTAATGTGAGAGGCCGAGCTGATTAACTCCTCGCCAAGGCCCATTGTCTGGGTCCCTGCCTGGCTGTTTATTTACTCCGGGGCTGGACAGTCTGTGTGCTGGGAAGGGGTGGCCAGGGGGGAGGGCAGGCCAGGGCAGGGGGAGGCCACGGTCCAACGAGGGCACTCAGGAAAAAAAAGCAAGCAGCAACTTGGGGCGAGGGGAGGAAGGGAGGGAGAGGGCTGAAAAGGTGTGGACAAGTATGCTGGAGAAAGGCTGGAGGAGAACTCCCAGAAGGTGCTTGAGGGACCTGGGATAGATGGGTGGAGAGAATAAGGCCTGCTAGGGCTAAAAGCAAAGGAGAAACACTTACCAAGTCCTCCTGCTAGGGTCATTGTGTTGATGGACAAAGGTCTGACCTAGGGAGAGGCACTTGAGTCAGAGGATTTGGATTCAAGTCCTACCATTTATTCTTACTACCTAAGTGACTTTGGAAAAGTCCTTAACCTCTTTGGGCCTCCATACCCTCATTTGTAATAGGTCCAACCTAGAATCCAAAGACCACGACTTCAGGGGGTAGATAGATTTCAGGGGATCTGTGAAATGGCATGGGGAAAAGATTACATCTTTATTTTCACTAATCTCTCATTGAAATTTCTTATTTCATTTAATTATGAATTTTAAACATTTATTCTGGAAGGCAGCTTAGGTGACTCAGTGAACTGAGAGTCAGGCCCAGAGACAGGAGGTCCTAGGTTCAATCTGGCCTCAGACACTTTCTACCTGTGTGACCCTGGGCAAGTCACTTAACCCCCATTGCCCACCCTTACCACTCTTTTGCCTTGGAACCAATACACAGTAATTGATTCAAAGATGTAAGGTGAGGGTTTAAAAAAATAATAAAGAATTGGGCAAGTGAAAGACATGATATATCAAGAAATAATCAAACAAAATCAAAAGAGGAAAAAAATAGAAGAAAAAGTGAACTATCTTATGGGGTGGGGGGAGGATTTAACCTGGAAAATATATCTGAGAAGCGCTCTATACACTTCACCAACCTGCCAAAGGGGACCACAGCACTAGAATTTCTTCAAAGTCCCATCTTCTGAGAGCTATGATCCCATGATCTTATTCGCATGGCGTCAGGGAGTCCAGGTATTCCTTGGGGCAGGCATTAGGGCACAGAGGTGAACAGGGAAGGGTGCACAAGTCAGGACACCATCCTGTGATGTCACTGGTGCACTCCAAAAATGAAGGACGAGCAATAAAGCCAGCAGCCTGTGCATCTATGCTTTTAGACCCTTCCTCCCCCCCATCAGCCTCATGGATCTGTGGTTTCTGTCTTAAAAAACAAGGGGGCAAATCCAGGAAGGAGGAGATGGGGAAAGGAAGCAGTAAACCCCCACCCCCACTGAGGAGAGAAACTACCAGCCCATTCATCAAGGACCATAGTCCCTAATCTGTTCTGCCCCCAATGGAGATATTCAGGAAATGAAGAAGGTCAGGGTCTTTGAAGGAAAACAATTATGCCCAGTGGGAGACACCTGGTTCTTATAGCTGGGAGAAGATTCAAATGAGCCTTTTCGAGTTAGCCTTAGGCATCTCTCTCAGATCTGCCTGTCTCTTTTGGAGTCCTCAGAGCCGGATGCAGAAGCTTACTTTTCTCTTTTAAAACTCGTTCTGCTTGTTTTTTGCTTATTTTTACACTGACTCATTTCCAAACACATCCTTCCCCTTTCCCCTACTCCAAGAGCTAGCCCTGGTGATAATGAATAAAAAAGAGAAAGAAAAGGAATTCAGAAAAACTGATCAACCCACCAACAAGTCTAACAGTAAATGCAATGTTCCACCCAGAAGTGCCCCATCTCTGCAGAGAACCTTTTTTCATGTTTTCTTCAGAAATAAGTTTGGTCTTCATAATTTCATTGCTTGTGGTTTCAGATATTTTGTTCTTTTCCAGTTAACATTGTTGCAGTCTCTTGGTATACTGTTGGCCCTGCTCCTTTCTACTTCATTTTGTATCACTTGGTGCTTTCCCATTCTTCTCTGAATTCATCACATTTATCATTTCTTACATTCATGGTTACAATAAGCAAGTAGATGGTGTGGTCCTTGGCCCTTGATGAAGACAGCTGGGAAAATTGAGATGCAGAGAATGAAACTGATGAAAGCATCCTCCATAGGGAATCTACTTTGTTTCCAGTTCTCTACCCTTCCAAAAAAATTATTACTCTAAATATTTTCTTGTATATGTGACTTTTCTTACAAAGGCGTACTTTTCAATACTGGAGATAAAGAGATACAGGTTGAAGAGCAGCTAGGTAGCACAGTAGACAGAGCACCAGGCATGGAGTTGGGAAGTTCTGGGTTCAAATATGACCTTAGACACTTCCTAGTGGTGTGACCCTGGGCAAGTCACTTAATCCCAATAGCCTATCCCTTACCAAGTATCCAGAGGTAATACTTAGTATCCATTCTAAGACAGAAGGTAAGAGTTTAAAAAAAAAAAAAAAAAGAAAGACCCCCATTGCCTACCCTTACCACTCTTCTACCTTGGAGCCAATACAAAGAAAGAAAGAAAGAAAGAAAGAAAGAAAGAAAGAAAGAAAG
>NC_058131.1:529963790-530016968 GCF_016433145.1 Gracilinanus agilis | reverse complement strand
CCTGAGGCTGAGAGAGAGAGAGAGAGAGAGAGAGAGAGAGAGAGAGAGAGAGAGAGAGAGAGAGAGAGAGATGAAGAGAGGGACAGAGAGAGAGGGAGGGAGAGAAAATGCTGACACAGATTTCAAAGGTGAAAAGGAAGACGAGAGGAAAGACTGATGGAAGCCTGGGAGCAGAGAGATTAACTCTTCAGGCAGGGCTAAGAGGCCTTCTCTGGGAGAACTGGTATTCTTTGCCTGCCAAACTTTGGAGCAAAGGGTTCTTGGATTTTGAAGGGGGCACCCAGACACATTGTAAACTAGAGTAGGCAAGGGGGAGGAGAGAAGAAGGCAAAAGCATTAGGAAGCCAAAGCTTTGTCCCAGAGGAATTAAATAATATTAAATCCTTTTTCCTTTCCTGATAACTGCCTAGAAAAAAACCTAAGTGGTAGGGGCCTCCCCTGACTTGTCCCTCCTCTCCATATTCCCTCACACAATCCAGGAGAGAGTCCTGGAGGTGAGAGTGGAGTTTCCTGTTAGCTGAGACTTTCTACCTCTCTCTGTCCTATAGAAAATGGAATGCCCCTTGACCGGACCCTCAGCTGGCAGCTTCTACATTTACTTGGGACAGAAGGACAGAACAGGCTACAATTCACTTGTCCCCAATTTATCATCCACACAGTTCAGAGATATTTCATGACCTCCAGAAGCAAGTTAGCCTCCCCAACTGCTTCTGCTGCCTCTTCTTAGCCTAGAAGCCAGTCTATATGGGCCAGTATATTTTTTTTAACCTCTCACCTTCCACCTCAGAATCAATACTATATATTGATTTGAACGCAGATGAGTGGTAAGGGCTAGGCAATGGGAGTTAAGTGACTAGCCCAGGGTCACATAACTTGGAAGTGCCTGAGGTCAGATTTTAACTTCTAGAATCCTGAATAGAGGCAATAGTAACTGAACTCTGGGAACCCAACATAACAGTACCAGCATAGGTTAAGAAAGTAGTTACAGAGCTTATTTGGGATAGATAGATAGATAGATAGATAGATAGATAGATAGATAGACAGACAGACAGACAGACAGACAGACAGATAGATAGATAGATAGATAGATAGATAGATAGATAGATAGATAGACAGATGTACAGACAGATGGATGGATAGATGGATGGATGGATGGATGGATGGATGGATGGATGGATGGATGGATAGGTGGATGGATAGATAAATGGATAGGTGGATGGATAGATAGGTGGATGGATGGATGGATGATGGATAGATAGATAGATAGATAGATAGATAGATAGATAGATAGATAGATAGACAGATGAATGGATGAATGGATAGTATAATATCATTTTGCTATGGAAAATGGAGAACAGGATGAGTGACACTCAACAGTTTAGAATTTAGAACCAACCCAGATGCCATGAGCCAGAAAGCAAAAGCAGTTACTGCCAGGACTTTAAAAGGGAGAAGTTTGAACAAGAAATTCTCATTCCTGAGAAGGGACCTGAGTTGGTTGGGCGGGTAGGCCAAACCTGCTTAGGTTACCTGTATCCTATTCCAATAGTTATCACATCTTCAACTTCTGGACAAAGCTGTGCTATATATTAATCATTTGAACGTCAAGGAAGAACAACATCAAAACTCAATCAATTTGATTAAGGCCAAAGGTGCCTGGCCTGACCAGGGTGCCACAGAGAAGAGAAACCTCTCCTGTAGACAGTCTCAAACCTGATTACCCTTTGATTGACAAACCTGATCATCGGTAGTTTAGTGAAGCTTTCCTAACACCTCTTTCCCTCAACCCTGTTCCTTTCCCTAAGTTTGTTATAATTAAATCTTAAAGGCTTACTTAGGTGAATGTCATTATTGTCCTAAGGATCATTCATCATATCCTTTGGACATGAGGGAAAGGGATTGCTCACACAAAGTCAAATCACAGTCATCAGCATTATCCATTTAGTCTATAGTGTTATCCATCAACTTAAACCCAGGATAAAGTCAGAGAAGCTGTGTGATCTAATTCACAGCTTCTCACTTGATCATTTATTCCTGGGCACTGTTGGGTGTGAGTTGGCATTTAGCTGAGTTTCAAACACTTTGTGGGACCTAGTAGTTCACTACCACAACTTGGTGATTCACCTAAGCTTCTCACCTTTACTCAGACCAGGTCCTTATGCCATCAGAGGACGTTGGGCCATCTCTCCATCAGGCTCTATTCTGTATCACCATCCCACCTATAGCAATAGGTGGATAGATGGATAGATAGATAGATATTTATAGATTTGTTGCTGATTATTCAGAGTATCTGACTCTTCATAAACTTATTTGGGGGTTCCATTTCTTTCAACCATTACCTTTTGTCTTAGAATCAATATTAAGTATTGATTCCAAGGCAGAAGGACGGTAAGGGCTAGGCAACTGGGATGAAGTGATTTGCCTAGGGTCACACAGTAGGAAGTATCTTGGGTCAAATTTGAACCCAGGACCTACTATCTCCAGGTCTGACCTTTCTCTGAGCCACCTAGCTGCCCCTAGAGGTTTCTTGGCAGAGATACCAGAGTAGTTTGCCATTTCCTTCTCCAGCTCATTTTACAGAGGAGGAACTGATGCAAACAGACTTGAGTAACTTGTCCAGCATAACACAGTTGGTAAGTATCTGGTCTTCCTGACTCTGTACTGTATCCAGTGAGCCATGTAGCTACCCTTAAAATGTATAGATAAGTCAATACATATACATACACACCTATATGTATGTGTGTGCATATATACTTACATATACATATAGGTAGCCTAATCCACAAAATGTAATTCCCTTCCCTGACCTCCCAGGAGCATATAAGATCCTAGAGGGCAGAGTCTTTGCATCTTTGTATCTGAGCCTAGCAGAGGACCTCATGCATAGTAGGTGTTTAATACATTTTGTTTGAATGGCACTGAATGAAATGCTGATGACTCAATCTTATGCGTAGATATTTTTAGTTGAATGGTCTATAAAACATCAAGCACTTTGCACTTAACAGGATCGCCAAAACAGTGTGTCAGGTGGCAGTAAGCAATAGTAGACTGCAGAATAGCTTTAGTGTAGAAGCATTTGATATTTTGAGTTTTTAATCCACTTCTTGCTGGTTTCCCACTGGATGCTGGCCATGTGTGGATTTTGTCTGATCATGACTACCACTCAGCACAGCACTGGGCACTCAGTGTGTGTTCTTTGACTAGGAACCTTGAGCCACATACTCGAGGGCACTCAGTAAATGGAAAAATGAATTCTAATTGAGGATGTCACCATATGGAGCCCTGAGTCTGTGCAGGGGACATACCCCTTACCCTAAAATCAGACTTATCACGTCTATGAGCCCTACACTTACCCAGATGAGGAACAGGAGGGCTTTTGTTCAGAGTGACCAGGTCCTTTTGTTATTCATTCTACAACCTCTTCCAAGTTACTGCTCCTCTAGCATAAAGCTACTATCCCCTCGGCCTCTTATCTCTACCATCTTTCCATCACTTCCAATAAGAAGAGGTACAGGGCATTCAGGGAAGATTTGCTGATGCCTCTCCCCCACCAGTGTTCAAATCAATATTTGATTCTGAGCCTCATTTTCCTCATGTTACACATGAGGAAGTTGGACTATAAGCTCTCTAAGGCCTCTCTTCAAGCTCTAAATCCTATTATCTTTATGGTCCTAGGCATTGACTCTGAATGTGCTAGAGGAATTCTTTGTCAGAATTCATACCTACAACAACCCCTTAAGGCTGGTCAAACAACTTCTGAGATTACATCAGGGACACCACCCTATCAATCCACACAATAATCCAGCCAGGGAATAGGAGTTAAAGGTTACTGTTCTTATTGTATGAGGGGAAACTCTGGTATAGAATTCTGACTCGGAATCACAGCCTCAGAGGATCAGAGGATCTCCGAGTTCTCTTACCTCTCCACTATATACCTGGTAAGGGATTATCCACTGTTGAGGAAGCAGAGTTCTTGGGAAAAAAGAGAGTAGACATAGATTCAGGAAAAGACATACATCATCAGACTTTTCTTTGTTGATTTGTTTTACTTGATTATCTTTATTTGGAGAATAATTGGGGAGAAAAAGAGAAGATGAAAGAGAAAGAGAGAGAGAGAGAGAGAGAGAGAGAGAGAGCATCAATAAAGAAAGAAGGTAGCCTAGCAATACCAAAATATACTGCAAAGTAGTAGTAATAATTAAAATGATTTGGTACGGGGAGGGGGGGGGCAGCAAGGTGGCTCAGTTGATTGAGAGCCAGGCCTAGAGCAGGAGGTCTTGGGTTCAAATCTGGCCTCAGACACTTCTTAGCTGTGTGATCACTCACCCCCACCATTGCCTAGCTCTTGCTACTCTTTTGCCTTGGAACCAATACACAGTATTGATTCTAAGACAGAAGGTAAAAGTTTAAAAATAAATAATAAAATAATTTGGTACTAGTGAAAAAAATAGAACCTCATCAGTAGAACATAATAATCAGATCCATAATATACAGAAGGAAATAAACACTGTAGCACAGTCTGATAACCCAAAAGAACCCAGCTGGCAGGATAAGGATTCTCTTTGACAAAAATACCTGGGAAAACTAAAGAGCAGTCTGGCAGAAATTAGATATGAACCAACAACTCACACCATACAACTCCAAACAGACTCATCACTTAGACATAAAAGATGACATCACAAGCAAATTAGAGAAACAAGAGAGAAATTACCTTTCATATCTACAGATGGGGAAGAATTAATGACCAAACAAGATAGAAATATCACAGAAAATGAAATGGACAAAATAAATTGACTGTATAAAGTTTAAAATTTTTGACACCAACAAAGATAATGCAGTCAAAATTAGAAGGGAAATGGGTAATTGTATGGGTTGGAGGGGGGAACGGAATCTATGGAGCAAGTTCCTCTGCTAAAGGTCTCATACCCAAGGTTTATAAGACTAGGAGGGAGCAGCTGGGTAGTTGGGCCTAGAGAAAGGAGATCCTGTGTTCCAATCTGGCCTCAGACACTTCCTAGCTGTGTGACCCTGGGCAAGTCACTTAGCCCCCATTGCTTAGCCCTTACCATTCTTCTGCCTTTGAATCAATGCAAAATATTGATTCTAAGATGGAAGGTAGAGGTTAAAAAAACAAAACAAATTAGAAACCACTCCAATAGATAAATGGACAAGGAACATAAGCAGGTAGTTTGTTTTTTGTTTTTTGTTGTTTTTGTTTTTTTTAAATTTTAAACCCTTAACTTCTGTGTATTGACTTATAGGTGGAAGAGTGGTAAGGGTAGGCAATGGGGGTCAAGTGACTTGCCCAGGGTCACACAGCTGGGAAGTGTGTGAGGCCAGATTTAAACCTAGGACCTCCTGTCTCTAGGCCTGGCTCTCAATCCACTGAGCTACCCAGCTGCCCCCAAACAGGTAGTTTTAAAGGAAGAAATCCAAGCTACCAATAACTACATGAAAAAATGTTTCAAATAATTAATAGAGAAATAAAAATTAAAGCAATTCAGATTTTACCTCACAACTGGCAGATTTTCAAAGAAGACCAAAAAAAATGACAAATGTTAGAATAGTTAAGGGTTTGATCCAGCAGTCCCACTGCTGGGTTTGTATCCCAAAGAGATAATAAGGAAAAATACGCGTACAAAGATATTCATAGCTGCGCTCTTTGTGTGGCAAAAAATTGGAAAATGGGGGGTTGTCCATCAATTGGGGAATAGCTGAACAAATTGTGGTATATGATGGTGATGGAATACTATTGTGTTGTAAGGATTAATGATCTGGAGGCTTTCCATATGAACTGGAAGAACCTCAATGAACTGATGCAAAGTGAAATGAGCAGAACCAGAGGAACATTGTTCACAGAAAGTAAAACATTATAGAAAAATCCAATGTAATGGACATTGCTACTAGTAGCAATGCAACAAGCCAGGTCACTCTTGAAGGACTTATGTGAAAGAATGCTAACCACACTGAGAGAAAGAATTATGGGAATAGAAATGCAAAAGCAAAACATATGACATCTCCTATCACATATATATGTGGATATGTGATTTAGTGGTCTAGGCTTTAAAAAAAATCGCTCTATAGCAAAAATGAATAATATGGAAATAGGTATCAAGTGACAATATTTGTACAACCCAATGGAATTGCTTGTTTGGGAGTAGGGAGGGAAAGAAAATGAATCATGTAAACATGGGGAAAATATTCTAAAAAAATTTTTTGTAATTTTTAAAAAGAATAGCTAAGGGTAAGCAGGCACTTTAATCCTCTATTAGTAGAGCTGAAAAAAGATCCAGCTATTCTGGAAGACAATTTGGAACTGTGCCCTGAAAATTATTAAAGTATACATACCTTTTGACCTGACAATAGCACTATTAGGTCTATACTCCAAAGCATTCAAAGAAAGAGGAAAAGGGCCTATACGTATGAAAATATTTATAGAAGCTCTTTTTGTGGTAGCAAAGAACTAGAAACTAAGGGTAGGTTCACTAGAGAATGACTATAGAAATTATTTTCCCTCCTAACTCTTATCCTAACTTTGCGAACTTCAAAATTATGTCTCAGCTATTTGTTTCATCCTGGATCTTCACTCAGTACCCGGGACCTCCTTTCCAGAAGATCCAACCACTCTTGCAACCATCTCATTCTGGAATATCCCTC
Organism: Gracilinanus agilis; assembly: GCF_016433145.1. Classification (NCBI taxonomy): domain Eukaryota; kingdom Metazoa; phylum Chordata; class Mammalia; order Didelphimorphia; family Didelphidae; genus Gracilinanus; species Gracilinanus agilis. Next base: position 530,010,311 of record NC_058131.1, on the reverse strand, counting down.
CAGCAGACCAGAAATAATTCCCTTTCATGAATTCCTCCTGGGGCCATCCAATCTTCAATCCCTTCCTGGCTTTTCCCTTACCTTTATGGACTTCAAACTATGCCCCACATGGATGCCATCATGTCCCCTCTCTCTCCTTTCCTGCTCCCTTTTGTATATTGTTTTTCCTGATTAGAATATAAACTCCTTGAGAACAAGGACTATTTTTCTTTTTGTGTTTATTCCTATCCCTATCACAAAGTAACTGGCTCATAGAAGCACCCAATAAATGCTTTTGTCTTTGCTTTACCTTGATTTATGATATATGAATACCTTATGGTATATAAATGTAACGTAATGTAATCTTATTGTGTCATAAAAAATTATAATATGGACAGTTTCAGAGAAAACTGAGAAGACCTCAATGAACTGAAGCAAAGTGAAGTGTGCAGAACTAGAATCAATTTATACCATGACAACAACATTATAAGAAAAAAACTTTTAATAACTTCAGAATTGATCGATGCAATGATGAACCACTATTCCAGAGGGCAAAAAATGAAGCCCCCCTCCTGCTACTGGGATGGACTTGAAATACAGAATGAGATGCACATTTTTTAACGTGGCCAATGTGGGAACTACATGTATTTGTCATGAGGATTTTCCCTTTTCTTTCATTGTTCAATTTGAGTAGGGGTAGTGGGATGGAGTAAAAATGTAAACATTTGTAAAAAATATAATTTAAAAAAGAATATCACTAAAAAAACTTGTGAGAATCAAGTGTCTGCTTAAATACCTCCAATCTTAAAGTTTTAAATGTTTTAAAGTCCAGTATTTAGACCAGAACCTTTTACTTCTTGAGGCTGTCCATTCCTGTTTTGGCACATAAATTATCTTTCCTTTCTTTTGCTGTTTGATCTGATTTAGGCAAATGACTAGGTCTCAGTTTCCTCCCCCGTAAAAAGGGATTGGATTGGATGGCTTCTAAGATCCCCTTTGGTCCTAATCCTATCATCCTCTCTGGGACTCAGTTTCCATTTTTGTAGAATGAGGAGATTAGATTAGATGACTTTTAAGCTTCTTTCCAGCTATAAAGCAATGATTCTATGTTCATCTCTAGCCTTCAGTTTCCTCATCTGTAAGATGGGTATCTTGGACTGGATAGCTTATAAGATCCCTTACAGATCTGAAACTATAAATTATTCCTACTTTGTCATTTTACAGATGAGGAAACTGAAGCCCAGAGGAGGAAGTATCTTCCCACAACAGAAGAGCCAGGATTTGAACCCAAGGACTCCGACTCTAGAGTCAATATTACGACCCTTCTAATACAAGGAAGTGGAGGGCTAAGGACCAAGTAGCAAGGCTCACTGAACTAAATATAGGATCCAGGCTAAAGAATAACATCTTTTAATCCTGTCTCCACCACGGACTTATTATATGGCCACAGTCTATTCTTTATCAGTAGAATGAGGCTTCTGACCTTTCTCTCCAGTTTAATTTAATAACCAACTGAAAGCATCTTCAAACTTGACACTTAAGTCAACAACACTTACCTGGTGCCTGCTCTACAATGTCCATCTACAGGAAAAGCAGGCTCCCCAAAATACAACTGTTCAGGTAAGTGGAAGAATTTGAATTTTGGTTTTCTAGGAATTAGAGAAATTGGAGCTTTGCTACCAACTTGGGTTTCTTTTACTCTTTGGATCTCATTTTTTCCACCTCTGAAAAAAAGAGTTAGTAATGTGTGTTCTGAGATGCTTAGATAAAACCCCCTATGCAGCAGGTGTTAAATGTTATAGCAAGTAATGCTAAGAGCTAAAAATACTGATTATGTAACTAAATAATCTGATACTTCCTCATACCTAACGATTATAGAGCCTGCTTAGATGGGCATAGATAAAACCCATTTGGAACAAATCTTCAATGCTTGGAGGGCCCTGCTTTTGCCATACACACACTTAAAATATCTCACCTCATCTAAATATTTTGAAAGGGCTTTCTGGTGTGATTGCTGCAACATTGTCTAGGATATTTGAGAAATCATGGTGAATGAAAGGAGTTTTCTGTGGGACTGGAGATGAACAAGTGTTATCTTAATTTCCTTTTTTTTAAAGTTTCATTGGTTTTTGTTTGCTTGTTTCTTTGTTTTTAAAACCATCACCTTCTTTCTTAGAATCAATACTGTGGGGGGCAGCTGGGTAGCTCAGTGAATTGAGAGCCAGGCCTAGAGACAGGAGGTCCTAGGTTCAAGTCTGGCCTCAGACACTTCCCAGCTGTGTGACCCTGGACAAGTCCCTTGAATCCCATTGCCTACCCTTACCACTCTTCTGCCTTGGAACCAATACACAGTACTGACTCCAAGATGGAAGGTAAGAGTTTAAAAAAATTAAAAAAAAAAAAAAAAGAATCAATACTGTGCATTGATTCCAAGGCAGAAGAGTGGTAAAGGCTAGGCAATGGAGTTTAAGTGACTTGCCCAGGATCACACAGCTAGGAAGTGTCTGAGATCAGATTTGAACCGAGCACCTCCTGTCTGCAGGTCTGGCTCTCAATCCATTTAGCCACCTAACTGCCCCATATTTCACTGTTTTTGTTTGTTGTGTTTTAAATTTTTATTTCTTTGTTACATTAAAATTTCCTGGTATTTCCCTCTTTTCCTTTTCTGCCCACACTAGAAAAGGCATCATTTGACAAAAAAAAAGTATATATAAAACTATACCTTGTTTATTTCAATATATCTGTTCTTTCTCTGGAGGTGGACATATACAAGTTGTTCTTCAAACAATATTTCTGTTTTTGTGTATAATGTTTTCTTGGTTCTGCTCATTCTGCTCTTCATAATTTCATATAGGTTTTTTCATGCTTTAAAAAAAATTAACCTGCTCATTACTTCTTATGTCATAGTAGTATTCCATAACAATCATATGCCACAACTTGTTGAGCCATCCCCAACATCATGATGGGCATCCCCTCAATTTGTCCAATTCTTTGCCACCATAAAAAGAGTCACTGTATGCATTTTAGAATATTTAGGTTTTTTTCCTTTTTCCCTGATCACCTTAGGAAACAGACCGAAGAGCAGTATTTCTGGATCAAAGGATATATTCACAGTTTTATAACTCTTTGATTATAATTCAAGATTGCTCTCCAAAATGATTGGATCAGTTCACAGCTCCACCAATAGTGTATGTGTCTCCATTTTCCCACATTCCCTTCCAACATTTATCATTTTACCCTTTTATCATTTTAACCATTCTTGATTTTCAAAAAAGGAAAGAAGGGGTGGTTCCTGCAAAATATAGGCCAGTGAACTTGATGTTTACTCCAGGACAAACCTAGAAAAGAGTGTTAGAGATCACTTGTCAACACTCAACAGGGGAAGATCACTAAAAGCCAAAATGGATCCACTAAGAACAAACTATGAGACACCTATGTGGCACAGTGGACAGAATATCAGTCTGAAGTCAGGTAGACTCATCTTCCTGAGTTCAAATATGACCTCAGACACTTATTGTGTGACTCTGGGCAAGTCACTTAGCTCTGTTTGCCTCAATAATAAAATAAAATAAACCATGCCTGACACTAAGAAGGAATACAAGTTGGGTCAAATATAGTGAACAATGTTGTTTTGATATTAAGTTAAAGCCCACATCCTTTCTTTCTATTAATGATAAGTAGCAACAAAAGTGGAAAGAGCATATACTCTCAGTCAAAATCATGCTATTAGTTAGTTTTACTTAATTGTTTCAAGTGAATGTATATTGTAGGGAGAGATTATTTGAGTGTTTTGGGGGGAAGTATCTTGTATCCAAACAATAGTTCTCAATACATGTTTAAAAAGGGAAAAAAAGAGAATGTTTTGCCAAACTCACCTTACTTCCTTTTTAAAAATTTCTAAGTGGGTTCACTAGAACTATAGATCATGGGAACATAATTAATAATTACTAGCATTTACATAGCACTTTTAAGTTTGCAAAACCCTTTACAAATATTATCTCATTTTTTCCTTACAATAACCTTGGGAAGTAGGTGCTATTGTTATCTACATTTTACAGATGAGGAAACCTAGGAAGACAGGTTAAGTGATTTGCCTAATCACTTAGACAGGCTGCTAGTAAGAGTCTGAGGCTACATTTGAACTCAAGTCTTCCTGACTCAAGCCCTATTATTCTATCCATTGTGCTACCTAGCTGCCTGCATAATAGAATGTAGTGAACTGAGAACAGATGGATTTCAGCAAGACATTTGTCAAATGAGTTCACATCACAGACAATAAGTAATGAAAAGTGTCAGATTTGGAGTAGTAGGACTTCGTTTCAAATCCTGACTCTCTAGCTTATTATCCGTGGGGACTCTGGCAAGTGATTTCACTTCACTAGGCTTCAGTTTCCTCATCTGGAAAATGGGTGGTTTGGGCTAGAAACAAATGACCTAAATCTATGAGCTGATGGTTCTAAATTCTCACAATAGCCTTGTGAACTTCTGCTCACCAAAGTTGTGTGATACCATTAAGGAGGATGACAAATACAGAACTCAAATAGAAGAGGAATTCCCTACAGATGACAAAGTCTTCCAAATATTCCTCTCTGTAGGTATCGTTACACTGATTGTGTTAAGCTCTGGGACAGTGTAGAAACTCCTAAATAAGATAAAAATAACTCAAAAAAGTTTAACCTAAATATACATGTAAAAAAGACAGGAGACTTGCATACTAAGAGCTAAGATGGTAGAGTAAGGGATATTTGCTGACTTAAACCCTCCAAACACACAAAAATAGAAAACAAATCATCTCAAAACAAAGAAAAGCAGGAGGGACATGTCTTACTTGGGTGAGAAGGTTGGGTAACCCAGAAAGTTTGGCACAGGGAAGCAGCAGAACAGTGAAGGGTGGGAGTGGGGTGTAGTTCAGCCCATGAGACAATAGGGAAACCAGGAGCAAAATCCAGCAAGACAAAACAGCTGCAAGCCTTCCCACAAGAAATCTATTTGTACTAGGTCCACTATATGCTATTATACAGTGGGGTCATACCCTAGAAAAGTGATGGCAAAACTTTTAGAGATCAAAAGTCCAAACTGCACCCTCATGCTCAATAATTAGCTGCTCCCTTACCCCAGACAGGAGAGGGAGGAAGCAACTCCCAATGGACTGCTGGGTAGAGGGGTGGGTGAAGTAAAAAATGTCCTCAGGAGATGGAGAAGGGAGCAGCCTCCTCTGGTATGTATGCCATAGGTTCACCAACACATCCCTAGAACCTTTGAAATGTACCCTGTGGGACATAAAGACAGCCAGGACTACCCCAAGTACCATATTAGTCTACACAGCAAGCTTAGAATAGTGCTGCCTCTACCCCAGGAGCAGAACAGAACCTCAACAGATAGACAAGACAACAGTTTGGGGGTGGGGCAGGAGGAGGCTTAGAAAAATGAGCAAAAGACAAAGAAAAAAACCCTAACTTTAGAAAGTGACTTTAGTGACAAAGAAGATCAAACTACATACTCAGAAGAGGGCAATAATCACAAAAAGGAAACATATGAAGCTTTAAAGGAAAGTGGGAAAGGATGTCAGGCCCCAAAATAACTCTTATAAGAGGTTTAAAAAAAATAATAAAAGAAATGATAGAAAGATTCAACAACTTGGTGGGGGTGAGGGAGGTATGGGCAGGGCAGTCATTGAAGAAAACAACTCCCTTAAAACTAAAATGGAGCAAATAGAAATGCAAGCAAAAAAAAAAAAAAACCACTGAAGAAAACAATTCTTTAAAGAGCAGGATTGGCCAAATGGGAAAAGAAACACAAAGGTTTAAGGAAGAAAAATAACTTCCTAAAAATGAGAATTGAGCAAATGGAAGCTACTAGCTCCAAAAGACATCAGGAAACAACAAGACAAAAACAAATGAATGAAAAAATAGAAGAAAGTCTGAAATACCTCATTGAAATAACAACTGGTCTGGAAAATAGATCTAGGAGAGACAATATAAGAATCATCAAAATACCTGGAAGCTATGATTTTTTTAAAAAAGACACCACATTAGGGCAGCTGGGTAGCTCAGTGGATTGAGAGCCAGGCCTAGAGACGGGAGGTCCTAGGTTCAAATCTGGCCTCAGACACTTCCCAGCTGTGTGACCCTGGGCAAGTCACTTGACCCCCATTGTCTACCCTTACCACTCTTCCACCAAGGAATTAATACACAGAAGTTAAGGGTTTAAAAATATATAAAAGAAAAAAAAAAGACACCACATTACAAGAAATCATTAGGGAAAACTGTTTTGATATCCTCAAACAGGAGGGGAAAACAGAAATTGAAGGAATCCATTAATCATCTCCTGAAAGATTCCTAAAAATAAAATATCACAGGACTATTATAGCCAAATTCAAAAACTCCCAGGCCAAGGAAAAAGTACTATAAGTGGCGAGAGGTAAATAATTCAAATATCAAGGAGTCACAGCCAGGATTATACAAGACCTGGCAGCTTCTATATTAAAGGACCAGAAGGCATAGAATGTGATATTCCAAAAGACAAAGGATCTAGTATTGCAACCAAGAATATACAGAAAAACTGAGCATATCCTCTAGGAGAAAGTAATGTTTCATGAAATAGAGGACTTCTGGGTATTCCCGACTGAAAAAAACCCCCAAAAGACAAGAGCTGAAAAGAAAATTTGATGAGCAAATTCAACACTCAAGAGAAACAGAAAAAAGGTAAACTGAAAAGAGAAAACTTAAGGGTATCAATAGGGTTGAATTAAGTATATTGATATCTGTGAAGGTGGAAAACGAGATACTTAAGATACTCAAGAAACCTAAAGTACTTAAGATACTTAAGAACTTTATCACTATTAGGTCAGTGAGGAGTATACATAGAAAAGGGAGTAAGCTAAATAGGATTAGTTGATATCCAAAAACAAAATTAAGGAATAAGAAAGAGAAACACAGGGGGAGAAGAGAAAAAGAGAGATAGAAGGGGATAAATCATTACACATAAAGATGCAAATAAGAGTCAGTACAGTGAAGGAGAAGATGGAGGTGGTGGGCAATGCTTGAGCCTTATTTTCATCAGAATTAGCTCAAAGAGGGAATAATGCCACACAAGCTAGAGAAACCTATCTTATTCTATAGGAGGGAAGAGGGAATAAGACAAGAAGGGAGGGTGGACAAAAAGGAGGACAAATTAGGGGAGGAGACAGTCAGAAGGAAAAACTAAGATGATAAAGAATGGGTATTGTCCAGACTATATCATTGGATGGACAACACATAGATAGATATAGTCTACTGGTATATATGTGTATCTTATGAAAAGAGGAACATAGTGGGCAAGAACAGGATACCACATGTAACCAGTGAAGAATTGTGTGTGAAAAGCATTCAGTGGCTTTTCTTCAGGGAAATCTTCAGTGGCATATATGACGTAAAAAAAAAAATGGGTCATATGATTGCACATGTAAAATCTATATCAAATTGCTTGTTATCTCATTGAGGAAGGAAGGGAGAGAGGGAATGAGGGAGGGAGAGAATTGGGGACTTAAGTCTTTTAAAATGTTTTAAAAATTGGTTTTATATGTAATTGGAGAAAAAACAAAATATCAAATTTTTTTAAAAGATAGGTCATGTAGTGAATGTGAGGATCAACCATCAGGCAGCCTATATTCTCCATTGTTACCTACAAAATGTCAAAAGATCTAGAGGAAGCTACTCCAGCCCCTAGCTCTTTGGGCAGAACTCCAGAGGATGATTTATGATAAATTAGAGTCACACAAGATGAGGTATAGATGGGTTGTAATCTGAACTGATGAAGAGAGTTTCCACATTAATGACATCAGAGATCCATGAAAATACTGAAACATCATTCTGGGCAAGACCAAGAGATGTGGTCTGTATAGTGTGGTTAGATGGGCTTGGAAATGATTGGCTCTAAAGAGTGTGTGGGGATGGTTTTACTTTTGACTTTGTAGTCATAGGACTGAGCATGGGACCTGAAATCTAGTAGACAGGAGAGTCTTTACAAACACTGCTACTTAATCTCCCAGTGTCCATGGTGTTATGGGGATAATTTGAGGAAAGGTGTGTGGTACAAGGGAATTTTGAAAGGAGGTTATCAGGGACTTAATAAGATAGTAAATCTAGGCTACAGGTAGGCTGGAATAAGGAGATTCAGGATATAATAGGGCTGAAGTCAGGAGTTTAACACTGAAGGAATAAGATCTTCAGGGAGAGGGAGAATTAATCTAACAGGCAAATACAGGAGGGCTTATAGACCAGGACTCAGACTTAAACACAGGCTGAGGGAAATAGACTGAACTGAAATTAACAACAGGCTTAGTTAATTTCACAGGAAGGGACTTGTTTTGAAGTTACACCTTCCTCCAAGATGGATACTCCGGCTTCCCTTCAAGCCCAGAGTATGTTGGTTCTTTCCCTCTTCTTCCCTCTCTTAATAACTAACTGACCAATTATACTAATAAGTCTGTTGAAACACAAAAGGGTTTATTATTTTCAAATGGATGATCTGACAGGAAAGTGGATTAAGGAAGCCCTAAGAGTTGTCTCAGGAACCTCGGGTGGGGGAAGGGAGGCAGAGCTGGAGTCTGAGTAAGGACCTGCCTTTAACTCAAGCTTACAAAGTGCTCTTGATATCTAAAGGGAATAAATGATGACTGACTAGTTTCTTTATATCTAATATTGTGAAATATTAATTAACCCTTCACAGATTTGAACTCCTCTCTAATTACTCTCCTTATTAACTCCACAAACATGTAAGGTAAGGGAGGGAAGGTAGGAAATAATATTGGGAAGGAAGATATAAAGGGTTTATCCAAATAACAATTTCTTAAATAAATATTTCAAAGCTAGGCTAAATTTCAATTCTACAGATAGGTAAGGAGGCAGCTTGGCTGGTCAGACAACCTCCCTCCACGGGAGACCCAAACCAACTGAACTTTTCCTCGAGATTCCAAACTCCTAACTGCTTTCAGAACTCAGCCAAAACTAGAAAAAACTATATGACCCCCTCTCTCTATACTACAATGGATAGGTTCTGTGAACTTGGATAGGAAGAAAATTGCACACTTATTTGTAGTAACTTCTTAGCATTTCCTTCAATTGTGAATGTATATATAAATATTGAATATGTATATATTAAATATATGTGTGATAATATATTCAATTGTAAATTTCTCTCCTCTCCCTCTCCCTCTCCTCTCAATCTCTCTCTCTCTGTCTGTCTCTCTCTGTGTCTGTCTCTCTGTCTCTCTCTCTCCTCACCTCTCTCTTCTCTCTCTCTTTGAGAAAGGGTCTATAGGTTTTACAAGTCTGCCAAAGGGATCCATGACCCTCCAAAAAAAGGTTAAGAACCCTTACTTTAGAAGCTTGTTCTACCAGCACTCTGTCCTTGACCCTGTTTCTGTTACTTATATCACAGACCCAATTCAAATATCTATTGAATTTGTGGGTAGCATAATGCCAAAAAGGGAAGTTAATATACTGGATGGCAAAATCAGGATCTGAAAAGAGTAGTAAGCTAGAAATGAGGATGAATAATGGATCTTATATGTGTGACTTCTTTGGCATAGTCAGGGTGAAGATATTCCTCACTATTGATAAGTCTCAGGTACTGTTCTACAACTGATTCCAGAGAAGGATAGTTGCCTGGGACATTGAGTGGGTAAGTGATGTGCCCAGAATCACACAGTCAGGGCATGTCAGAGGAAGAACCTGAACCTAGGTTTTCCTAACTGAGACTAGATTCCTCTTTACTATAAAATTTATTGGGGATGAGTTAAAATTCCATGCATGGGCTCAAAAAAATCAACCAGGTAGTACTAAGAGAGGGAAGCTTTGATTAATACATAGTTCATTTTTGGGGGGCAGCTGGGTAGCTCAGTAGATTGAGAGCCAGGCCTAGAGATGGGAAGTCTTGGGTTCAAATCTCGCCTCAGATACTTCCCAGCTGTGTGACCCTGGGCAAGTCACTTGACCCCCATTGCCTACCCTTACCACTCTTCTGCCTTGGAGCCAATACACAGTATTGACTCCAAGACGGAAGGTGAGGGTTTAAAAAAAAATAGTTCATTTTTTAAAAAAGACCTAGGGTATGATAGAATTTTTACCTTGCCATAAGAAATGATGACCAAGCTCATTTTAATAAAAACTTGGAAAGGATTACATGGAATAATGATCAGCAAAATGATTTGAACCAAGAGAATATCACATACAACTACAGATTTAATTTCTGAAAAAAAGATTGTGAATGTTACCTCCAGAGAGTGAACTGAAATGTGGAAACATGAAAGACATGTATGAACATATCTGTCTCCTGGATGATATCCACTGTGATTCAGGAAGGATGGCAGGGGCTGTAATACTTGAGGATAAAACCTACTAACTTAAAAAGAGAGAGAGAGAGAGAGAGATCTAGGATGGGCAGCTAGATGGCCCAGTGGATAAAGCGCTAAGTCTGGTGTCAGGAGGACCTAGGTTCAAATCTGGTCTCAGAAATTTCCTAGCTGTGTGACCCTAGGCAAGTCACTTAACCATTATTTAGCCCTTGCCCATCTGTCTTAGAGTTGTTACTAAAACAGAAAGTAAGGTATTGCTTTTTTTAATCTATGAGTTTTAATGGACAGAAAGCTCAATATGAAGTAATGACTCAAAAAAAAAACTACAGTGATCTTGGGCTACATTAATAGAAATATAATGTTTATAGTAAGAGTGGGGCATGATGGACTTTTTTGGTCAAGTGATATAGTACCTCAAAGATAGCAGACATTTCATATATGTTTGTTAACTGAGTGATGTAAAACTTGCAGGAGACTTTAGAGCAAGGGTACTTCATCCCCTCAGTCAGCTAAGTTCTGAGAAATAGTATCTGGTTCTAGGTGCCGTGTTTCAGAAGAGTTATCGACAAGCCAGAGCAGGTTTAGAAGAGGACACCTGGGACAGGGAGGAATCACAAAATTACAACAGCTGAGCATTAGCAGCAGTACCTGAAGCTGTTTAATCTGGGCAAGAGACTTAGTGGAGGGAGCAGACGTCTTCTGCCATTTGAAGGGCCTTCATCTGGAAGAAGGATTAAACTTTTTTTACTTGTCCCCAGAGGAAAGAATTACAACCAATATGACGGAAGACTTAGGGAGGTATAACTTCCTAAAAATGAGAGCTGTCCAAAGTTAGGAAGGGCTAACTTGGGATATATCAAATTTCTCCACTTCTAGGGGTTTTCAAGTGAAAACTGGGATGTTCTATACAGGATTCCTAATTTGGTTAGGGGTTGGACTAAATGAGCCCTGAGGCTCATTCATCCTAATCATCCTAAGATGCTACGATTCTATGGAATAGAGAGTGGTCAGAAAATAACCAGGTTTTACTGGGTTAAGGGCAGTTATTTTACATTAAAAATAGACTAGGCTTGGTTTCCTCACAGAATTGGGCAAAAGCGTAGTAATTTACAAATGGAAACACAAACAGAGTTGTGGAAGCCTTATTGTATGAAGTCATTTCAAAATCTAAATAGAAAATCATTTCGTTTCCCTTAGTTTCCTCATCTGCAGAATTAGGGGGTTGGACGGACAACCTGAGTTCCTGTGAAATGAACAAACCAGTATAGTTGTTCTTCATAATAGGATCTGGATTTAGGACAGGAAGAGGCCTTTGAGGTCATCTTGCCAACTCCCTTGTTGTATGGAGGCCAATTGTGCTTAAATGATTTGTCTGAGGTCACATAGTTAAGTGGCAGACTGGATTTGAACCCAGGACTCTGGCTCCAAATCTAGTATTCTTTCCACTGGAGTACTTGGGGAGGGGAGGGGGGAAGGGTGAACCTTAGAACCACCATTATATCCACAACTGCTAAGAGTAGTCTTTGGTTTTTCTCCCCTCTGGAGCCCTCTGACACTAGATTTTAAGTGTGTGTGCTTTTTTTTTTTTTTTTTTTCCAAACCAGAAGAGATTAGTAAAAATAGCAGCTGTCTTTCACAAGTCCCCTGACAACAAATGCACCCGCTCAGACCTTACCATGGTGAAAGGAAGGAATCTGACACCATCGGTTTGATTGTGGGTAGTGTGGAGCAAGGTCATTCTTTGGACTTTGCTCTCCCTCCCTTGCTGCCTTGGTGAGAAATCACTTCAGTGGTCATAATGGTGGATTCTAATTTTAGACCAGAGTATCTAAGACTCATAAAATAGCACTAAAAGGAATTTTCCAGCTTGACCTAGGTATTGCATCACAGATCTGGGGCTGGAATAGGTCTCAAAAGCCATGTGATCCAACACCTTCATTTTATAGGAGAGGAAACTGAGGCCCATGGAAGTTAGGTGGCTTCCTCAAGGTCACACGAGAAATATCAAAGGCAGGACTGGAACCCAGGTCTTCTGGCTGTAGAGCTCTTCTTCTTTCAACTGTATCACACAGTCTCTGCTGGCAAGAAAACTAAGATCCAGAACTGACTGCTGGAAAGAAAGAAAACTAAGATCCAGAACTGATGGCTGGAGAGAAAACTAAGGTCTAGACCTGAAGCGTCTCCTCCAGGGTTACAGAGTGAGTGACTTAGCAAAGTCTGGCCTAGAATCCATGTCTCTACCACCTGCCCCTCCTCCCAAATGCTGTATTGGCTTTTGTTGTTTTTGTTGTAGTTTTTGTTTAGTTTGGGTTTTTTCGCCGCACCACAAAACAATTAGAAATGTTCTCAATGCCAAGAAGGCAGAGGCAATAATATCAACCTCCCCAAGTTTATACAGAGGCAGCTGAGAATGGATCTTGCCTCCCTGGCTACTGCCTACCCCACTGCCGTGGACTTGTTAAGAAACCCATACAGGGGGCAGCTGAGAGCCAGGCTCAGAAATAGGGGGTCCTGGGTTCAAATCTGGCCTCAGATACTTCCTAGCTGTATGACCTTGGGCAAGTCACTTAACCCCCATTGCCTAGCCCTTACAACTCTTCTGCCTTGGAACCAATACACAGTAATGATTCTAAGACTGAAGGTAAGGGTTTTAGAAAAAAAAAATCTAGCCTCACACTTTCTAGCTATGTGACCCTAGGCAAGTCACTTGACCCCCATTGCCTAGCCCTTACCACTCTTCTGCCTTGGAACCAATGGAAGGTAAGGATTTAAAAAAAAAGAAAGAAAGAAAGAAAGAAAAAGAAACTCATACAACAGAATAGAGAAGAGAGAACACCTTTGCTTTAAATGATTTTATTAAAAATTGTACCAGTTGTTGAAAAAAGAATCCATATATATACACATATATATGCGTGTGAAGAACATAAAAGTCAGTATACTGTACAGATACAAAACAGGGCCCCTTCCCCCAATTTTTCTCCTTCTCCCCTCTCCCCCAATTCTATTTCTCTCCCTCTTTCCCTGCCATGTCCCAGGAGGCAAAGGGCAGAGTCCTGAAACTACATCGGCAAGGAGTAGGGGTATTAACAAAATGCTACATTCTCACCGGGTCTCAGTCCACACAGAGAAACAGGGTTTATGCCACTTGGCAACAGCCCAGTTGGTGTGGATTGAGGGGGAAGGGGAAGGGCGAGAAAGGGAGGAGGTTACCCAATTGGCCAGCTCCTGAGAGCCTGGCCATTTTGATTCAAGCAGATGAGGTCTGCCAGCTGTGGAGACAATATGTAGGGTGCAGGCCCCAGGGCCCTCCTCTCCAGAGGGCACCGAGCACCAAGGAGGCAAGCACCAGTTAGAAAAACTTTCTTTGCCCAGCACCGGCACCAATCCAGGAAGCAGCAAAACCATGGCATTAGAAGCAAGTCAGGAAGTCGGTCACATCCACAAGAGAAGGCCCTGGGAAGCTGTTTGAGGTGGAGTCCCCATCAAATCCTAAGTACCCACTGCCAACCCTGGTGCCTGGGAAATTTAGAGTCCCGACAAGTGAGCACGCTGCCCTAAATCCCCTCATCAGAGGGATGGGGGAAAGGTGGGAAACATCACAGTATCTCCTCCTCCTCCCAAGAACTGGGGATCCACTCTATCCTACCCAGGAGGAGCCCTCTGACACAGGAAAGTTCCTAGACAAGGCTCTCCAGCATATGATTTGCAGCAAGCCCCAGTCACCCACATATATCCTAAGGCATCCTATTTCCATTTCTTCCCTTAGTCCTTCCATTAAATAAAAAACAAAAACAAACAAAAACCCAGCATCCCCCTAAAGGCAGCAAATCTCATGAAAGTAAAGGCATAGGAATGGCTTTCCTAGTTCTCACTTCCCAGAAAGTAGGCACAAGGAAGGATCAGACCCCCGCCCCGACAGCTGGCAGGAGCACCATTTCTCTCTGTGTCCCTTTCTCACATATATGCATACACCATACACACATACACAAAGCACACACATATTCCAGTGCATTCAGTGGGATGGGGCCGGGAGAAAAGTTCTAGTGGTGGCAAGAGCCCAGTTGAACTACACGGTGTCCTCAGAGTGCTCAGAAGCCACAGTTGTCTGCTCTGAACACAAACACCCGCTCCTAGGGGACTGCTTTGTAGGTCATTGGGAGGTGATTTTTTTCCACTTTGGATTGAGCAAGAGTAGGAGTCTGCAGATAGGTCAACTCCTTGGAGACCCAGGAGTGGGAGGCTCACACTGACACTTATTTCTGCTTCTCAGATTCGGGGGGGTGGGGGAGATGGGGGAAGGGTAAGCCCCAGATCCTCCCCCTTTTCAAATCCAACCAACTCCACTGAGAAAGGGAGTCCCAGGGTCTGGCCCCAGGCCTCCATGTGAACCATCCTGCTTCCATCTTTGGCCGATCTGTTCCAATAGCTACAGACCTCTAACTCTGGGACACCAAGCTCCTGAGCCGGGGGGGCTGCTCTGATGTTGGCAAGGAGGCTTGCCTCTGCCCCCAAGAGAAATTCTATGATGACAATGGCTTCATCCTCCCCTCAGAATCCCCCCTGCCCCCCTGCCTCTTCCAGCCTTGGCTAGTTCCAGGTCACTTCTCAAGATGGCTTTCCTCCCCTCCTCTCCAGTTTTTAGCTGGTTCCAGGTCACTTCTCTGGTTTGCTCCCCTTCTACCTCCCTACCCCAAGAAGCAGCCTGGCTACTGGGGGGAGGGAGAGTCTCAGAGGCCAGACCCAGGAACCATTCCAGCCTTTTCGCACAGTGGGAGGTGGGGAAAGCAAGGCTAGAAATTAAACAATTCAAAATTAGCCCTTTTCCCTCCCTCCCAATCCCTTCCATTTAGTTTTAAAATTTTGCCCAGGCTTGTCTGACACACTTTAGTTCCTGACTTCACATCAGTTAGCAATTTGGTGGGGGCATTGTAGAGGGGGGTAGGGTGGGTAGGGTGAATTCAGTGAGTCAGTAGGTGAAGAGTTGGGGACAGAAGGGATTGCCTGCTGGGGTATGAGCAGCCCCTGCCCCAGTCACAAGAACTCTGGCTCAGCTTGAGAGAAAAAACACAAGAAACCAAGTACTGATCCCACACATGTGGGATAGAGTTGAGAAGGGATAAGAAAAAGAGGAAAGCTTCAGCAAGACAGAAAAGTAAAGATTTTGCCTCCAAGGGGCAGCTAGGTAACAGACTGGACATAACACCAGGCCTGGGGAGTTGGGAAGAACTGGGTTCAAATGTGGCCTCAGACATTTCCTTTGGTGTGTGACCCTGGGCAAGTCACTTAACCATGACTGCCTAGCCCTTGACAGTATTTTTTCTTAGAATTGATACTAAGACAAAAGGTAAGGGTTTAAAAACAATTTTTCCCTCCAAAGCCCAGTTTTAAGGGTCCAGGGTGGAAATGATGCATAAGGACCACCCTACCTTTTCTCCATCAGCTCTAATAGGATTAGGGGTAGACTGGAAAACTCTTCATCATTTTAGATGGCCCACAACAGCTGCAGTCAGACCACTTGGAATCAGTGTTGAAACACAGAAGGGAGAATGTGAACACCCCATCCATGACACAGCCAGGAAAGGATGCCGGAATCCCAGTGGGAACATTTAGAGGAAGGGTAGTGTTGGTCAAGAGTTGGGCAGGTGGGGGGTAGCTGGGTAGCTCAGTGGATTGAGAGCCAGGCCTAGAGACAGGAGGTCCTGGGTTCAAATCTGGCCTCAGACACTTCCCAGCTGTGTGACCCTGGGCAAGTCACTTGACCCCCATTGCCTACCCTTACCACTCTTCTGCCTTGGAGCCAATACACAGTATTGACTCCAAAACAGAAGGTAAGGGTTTAAAAAAATTTTTTTTTAAAAAAAGAGTTGGGCAGGTGGAAGGAACCCTTCTCAAAGTCTACTTGTGAGACTCATGCTTATGACAGGCCCTGCATCCTAGGCCCCCGTCTCAGTCCCTAGAAGACTTCTCTTTGTTCACTTCAAGCTAACTTTCTCAGCAGAAAAAAAGAGTACATGCCCTGAGATGAGATTCCAAGCTTTAGGAGGGGAGATCCTGGGATGAGACACCATCAAATCCAAGCACAAGGGAGCTAAAACCAGTAGTGCCTCATGGCGAAAAAAGCACCTGAGTCAGCAGCCTGCTCTAGAGGCTCTGATCACCAAACTAACTGCCACCACCTAATATCTCCCTCAACTCGACTAGTACCGAGGGTGACCTGGTGCTGAAAGAAAAGCCAAAGAGCAGCCCATCTTCCATTTCTGACAGGAGCCTTCTTGGCCCAGGGGGGGAACATCCTCCATGGACCACATTCCTTTAGCACCAAATTGTATCCCTTCTTAGAGATTTATTTTCCCAAAGCATAATTAAAATTCTAAATAGTTGACTAATGCTTTTCCCGTTCCCTCTTCAGACTGGACCTCCCTCAAGAGATGCCAGGCAGCCATTCTGATTGTTTTCTTTGGGAAAGGGGGAGAAAAACAGACAGACAAGTGCAGAAGAGTTATACCTAGGGGAAGATGGAAAAACAAGGAGACACCTGAAACCCAGCCTTGAAGCTAGCTCTATCTTTTGTTCTATACACACACACACAAAAGTTCAGCAGATAAAAGCCACTAATCACCCCCACCCATCTCTCCTGCTTTGCTTTTTCCCACCTAACATTAGGTTCAAAGGAGGATGAGAGAGAATTCCATGGAAAGCAGGAATTTAATTTTCCTCAGGGTCTGACATATCTTTCCTACTAATAAATTGGAAAATGACCTCTTGATTAGTGCCCCACATACACCAAGAATTTCAAACCAGGTTTCTCCTTCATCAGTGTGGTCTTTCCAAAAAGAAGCTGACAACCCTCGATCTCCCTCCTCGCCCTCACCCCACAAAGGAAGAAAATGAACAAGCTGACTGACCATTCCACTTATTTCAAGACGAAAGTCAATTTACTTTTGAGTGACTCTGGTCCCTAGAAGAAAATGTTCTTATCACTTTGGGGTCACTGCCAACTCAGATCCATGGCCTGCTTCTAAGTTTGGTTCACTCTGTGGCTGTGGACTCAATCAGACCCCTGAGAATGCCAGAGTAGCCTTACCCACCCCACGTGGTCCTTGGAAGTAATGCTAGAGACCCTGAGGTGGCTGGCCACGGGATCCCATCCTCTGGCGCTGCTACTGGTCAGATGTGGCCCTAGATTTGTAACTGATTAAATGACTGCTAAACTTGCTAACCCTTTAGTCCCTGATTGGTTGCGTATCCAAGATGGAAGCCCAATATTGGTTAAATGTCCATTATGTTCAAATGGTAGTGGTCAGAACAGTGTTACCACCCAGCACCACTCTGTTTTAGGCTCAGCAAACCTATCTTCTCTTCGATCTTTGGGGAAAGAATTCACAGCCACAATCTGCAGTAAAAGAGCTGCTGGAAAGGGGGTCATAGGAGAAGCCAGGCAAAGTGGTCAACACAGGACTGATATCAGCAAATCTGGTTTGGTTTTCCTCGAACCAACCCAATCTCCAAGCTTGAGCATTAGACTCTAGTCCCAACATCAGCTATGAAGAGCAAGTTCCATGACCTGGGGGCCAGGCCCAGCTCCTCTCTCTTCATTAGTTAGCACTGTCCATAGGAAGAAAGCACTCACTGCTTGGTGACCTATTGCCTCAAAGGTCCATTTGCCAGGAGCCAGCAGAAGGTCTCATCAATAAAGACACACCAGCCTTTCCTTCAACAGTGTTTGACCAAGGATCCCCAGCCTGGGAGATGGCTGGGAGCAAAGAAAATGTCCCTTGTTGAGTTGGTCTTATGTACAGAAAGAAAGGAAAACAAACGGATGAAACCCCAGAAACAAACAACAAAAAAAATTTCAAAATAATAATAATAATAACAATAATAATAATAAAAATTTCACAAGACAGTGCCAGTTTTCCTGGAGTTCTCCCTGATGTCCTGCTCCAGGGGTGGGGTAGGGAGGAGTTCTCCCTGTGGTCCTCACACAGAGAGGGGCAGCAATGCCTCACCTAGGGCCTGCCCCATTCCTGTTCTCCTCTCTGTTCAAGGCCAAGTTGTGAAGGAAGAGGAGGATTTGCCACCACACATGATTTTGGTTCTGCTGGTGCTGAAAGAAAAAATACAGATATATATGGAAACACACACAAAACTATATATATATATGCATATATATAAATATGTACATATTTATACATACACACCTAAATCCCACACAGAGTCTTTATCAACTCCAATAAAAGTTCAGTTCCACACTTCTTGGGGCAGGTACTATTAATTCTATCAGCACGGCAAGCTACCAAAAGGAGGGGAGAGGGAGAGGTGATGGGGAGGAGAAAGTGAAGTTCTCCCCAAACAATTGTCGGTTCTAACATTAAAAAGAAAAGCCCAGACTCTTTAGGCCTTGTGCACAGGAGGATTAAACTTCTTTCCCCCTCCTGCTTGCAGGATTTTAGAGTTTAGCCAAGTGCTGCTTTTAATCAGATTGGCTCCTGAGGCTCTCAAACCCCAGCTGCACTAACAACAAACTTTTTTCAGAAAGAAAGGGAAAAAAGTGCCCCTTTCCCCCCAAAGTAACACAGAGAACAAGGGAGGGGGGTAGGGAAAGGGGAGGGAGTCTCCATCTGCAAGTGATTTGACACTGTGAAGGTCAAAGGGTTAATCTTCAATTTAAACCACACTGCTGAGGCAGCAAAAATCTGATTTCATCCAGTGCAAACACACACTCACACACTCACTCACTCACACACACACATACACACACTTGCGCACCCTGCTTTCCCTTCCCAGCATCTCCAGCTCAGTCCTGCCCTTTTTATAGCTATTCTTGACAGTAAGCCATAAATAATCCCTCTTGGAGCCCTTTCCTACTGACTGGAGCCAATTAAACCTTAAGCAAGAGCATACTTGAAAACAAAACAAAAACAAAGCATGCACACTACACTCCGGGAGGTTATCCCAGGTCCTACTGTTAGGCAAGAACACTGGAGGCAGAGTTCAGGGGTCAGTGGTCTTCAGGACTCCTGCTGGTGCCCTACCCAAACAGGTAACATTTCTCTGGGCCCAAGAAAGATTGGAGAGTGAGGCACTCCTCTGCTTCCCATCATCCCCTGGCTGGCTGACTAGGAGGGTCTTTGTACAAGAAAAGAACAATTCTCTCCTTATCTAGCCAGCCAGGCCCGGAGGACGGGTTAGGGGAGTGTGTCCTGAAGGGAGAACATGGTGGAAAGCCCCCATGAACCAGCAATGAGGAACCCTCTGTACTGGAGCTTTTCCAGTGGCCCAGTCAGCAAATCAAGCATTTGAGAAAATTCATAAAAAGAAAGTTTCCCCAGGGGCCTTGAACCTCTTCTTAAAGGAGGCTTGGGCTATGGCACCAGGCAACTCAGGGTATGAGTCAGATGGCCTGAATATCACATCATGAGTCAGTTCCAGCCAAACTCCATTCTGACCCCAAGTTTCCTGACTCCAATACCAATAGCAATAGCATCTGGCAGCCAATCTCCCCCACGGTTTCCCTAAGCAGTAGTTACCTTCTTAGGTTCTCCCTCTCCTTTGACCTTGGCCCCAGAGATAAGAGATGCCTTCTAGGGTACCTGGCCTGAGTGGTTTCACCAAGATGAGCAAAGAGATGCCCTTGGGGACACTTAAAGAGTCCAATAGGCAGCAGCATTCTGCTCCTCTCCCCAAGGGGGTAATCAGCAGGAAAAGGGGGGTCAGCAATCATAGTTAGGAGCCCAAGGGAAAACAGGGCTGTGCCACTGAAGAAGGCCTACAGATAAGTGCCAGGGGGAGACTGATGACTTCCTCCTGTTTTGTAAACAAACACAGTAAATGAGGAAACACGCGCAGGGCTTAAAGTCTGGTTAAGTGAAAATGGACTCAGATGCAGACGTGTCTATTCAGGCAGGCAGCAGGCAGCAGGCGGCAGGCAGCAGGCAGCAGGCAGCAGGCAGCAGACTGCTCCTGGCTCTTGGCCCCTACCCTTCCCCCAGATGTAGGGGGAGACAGGTGCTAAATCTGGGTGGTGCCACAAGGAGTGAGATGAGAGGCAGAGCTGCTCTTCAGGTGGGGCAGGTTGCCCTGGTGGAATCCCTGCCTCTCCCCTGGTGAAGGATTCCCCCACTCTCCTACACAACAACCCCTGCCTCCAAGGAAACAATCAAGCTGAACCCTTCCTCCTGTTCCCACCACGCTACCCTCTTGTTTTATCTGAGTAAACCACCTGCTCCCTCTATTCACTGGGAGTGAAGAACATGGCAGGAAACCAACTCAAAACCACAGCAGAGACAGCAGGGTACAGTGGGAGAGGTCTGGCTCTAGAATCAGAGGATTTAGGTCTGAATCCCAAATGTGAAGCTTACCCTCTCTAGGCTAATGTTGGACAAGCTGCTTCCTTGGGCCCTAGTTCCTCATCTACAAAACATGGAAGTTGAACTAGATGGCCTCTGGAGTCCTTTCCAATAAGAGATCTATGAACCCATGACTTAATTAACCAAACTTCTGGAATTTTAATCCAAGATCTACCACTGACCCATCTTCGGGCTTGGGGAAAAACTGATAAAAGTAAGAGTTGGAGATCTAATCTAACATATATCAAGAATCTCCAATACAGTATCTCCCAAAAAATGACCAAAGACCTTTTGGAAGCAGAATATGCTACCAAGGCTGTCTGTTACACTTTTGGGTAACTTTCTAATAATGAGAGTTTTCTTCTATTCTGATAAACCTTAAATTTGTCCACTCTCCAATATCCACTCATTGCCCCTTTTCCTGCCTTCTAGGGCCAAGCAGAAGTCAAATGCCCTTCCAAACAACAGCCTTTCAAATACCTAAAGACAATTGTCATGCCTCTCTATTAAATCTTCTCTTTCCAGTATAAACATCCCCCAGTTTCTTCAACAATGAAGACCTGTCCTTCATTCCTTCCATCATCATGGGTTCTTAGGATCACAGATATAAAGGTGAGAAGAACCTCAGAGGTCATCTAGTCCAACCCTCCTCATCTTACAGTGAAGAAGCTGAGATCTACTATAGATAAAGGAGTCACAATGTAATAAGCACCAGAGGTGGGATTTCAACCTAAATTGATAAATGAATGAATGAATGAATGAAAAACTACTCACTAAGTACTTATGTGCCAAGCACTATGCTAAGACCTGAGAATAAAAACAACTCAGTTCCTGACCTCAAAGAGTTTCTACTGGGGAGATCACAAAACAAAGGAGTGAAGAAAGCCAAGGTGCAGAAGAATGTTTTTCCTAGAAAATTGTAAAGATAGTGAATGGAATCATAAGACAACTTAGTGATATGTTCTTTCCAGGAATGACAGTACTGATTTGGTTACTGATCCCATAGCAAGCTGTGGAAAGCAGGGAAGGCACAAACACAATAGAGAGAGCTGGTAGGGAGGGCTACAGATATAATAATAAACCTTCACTAATCAGAGCAAGACCCTAAGGTGGAAGCTGGAGTGCCCAGCTGGAGGCAAGAATGGAATACAGAAACAAGAAGATGGTCAGAATGCCATCTCTGCCCACTGTACCAAGCTGCCTTTCAGATCACTCTAGCTTACTTTAATTCACTCTAAAATATGGAACCCAGTACTCTAGATGTGCTCTAATTAGGACACCGTACAATGGAATTACCTACATTCTAGATATTATGCTGTTCTTAATTCAGTTGAAAAGTCACAATGGCTTTTTTGGTCACCATTTTGCAGAACTGACTCACATTGAGCTTGTGGTCCACTGAAATCCCAAGGTCAAGGGTACCTTACCCTGCCTGGGTCTATGAACTTTTCTTAAAAAATACTTTAACCTATGTGACCCTGGACAAGTCACTTGATCCCCATTGCCTAGCCCTTACCACTCTCTGCCTTGGAGCCAATACACAGTATTGACTCCAAGATGGAAGGTAAGGGTTTAAAAAAATATAATTTAACAACTGCATTTCATTATCATTAGTTTCCTTTTCAATACCATGGACTTTCTTTTATGTATTTAAGAACATTCTTCTGAGGAGGGGCCCATAGGATTCATCAGACTCCCACACAAAAAGATTAAGAAATAAGAACCCCTCCTGGATCATCTTTATGATTGTCTAATCCATCTTATACTTCCCAAGATGATTTTTTTAGCTCACAGGTAGGATTTCATTTGTATTTCCATTAGATTTCATCCTATTCTTTTCAGCCCATAGTTCTAAGCCTGCCAAGATTGCTTTGTATCCCAACTCCATCCCTTAAGGCCCTGATGGCAAACCTATGACACGCATGTCAGCACTGACACATGTAGTCATTTTCAATGACATGAGGCCACATACAGAGAAGTATGGGGCTGCATGCCAAGGATGAAACGTTTGCTGTAGTGTAGACACTCTGTGCCAGAGGTCTGTAAGCCAAAACACTAAGCAGGTAAGTTAAATAATTAGTTTTTGGTTTATTAAATACAGTTATATATTACAATTATACATTTTTGTTATTTAAACTATAAACATCACAAAATTGTGGTTTTTTTTTCTCAAAGAGACATACCACCCGAGTTATGCTCGGTTTTTTGGTAAATTTTGACACACCAAGCTCAAAAGGTTGCCCATCACTGCCCTAAGGTGTATGCTGTCATTGCCACATTTGCTATACCATTACCACATCATCTACACATACAAGTGAGTCTATTTACTTCAATATTTCATACATTCCCAATAGGGGAATCTGTCCACCAAAAGCATTGACTGAAGGACTACTATGGGTCAGGCACTGTGCTCGGTTATAGAGCTAAAAACCAAGAAGTGAAATAGTACCTGCTCTCAAGGAGCTGACATTCTACTGAAGGAGCCCACATGTGTATCAGAATGCTGGAGACAATGTCTATTGGTGGGCAGAGGTACCTGCATTCCCTAGCCCCCACCTTACTTGGTCCCCTGAGAATTGACCCCCACTTTCTGTTAAATAGAAAAATACAAAGTGGATGTAAGGTGATTGCAATGAGGGGTGGGAAGGAACTTAGTAGTTGGCGGGGTTAAGAAAGGCTTCCTTCTTAAAGGGTAATTCTAGCTGAGAAGCTGCATTCTTGATTGCACAGCACCAAGAGCTCTTGAGAAACAACTTCTGAGAGCATTTCTGGGGAATAATGCTAATGTTGTATGTGGAGAGAAAAATCAGCTGAGGAACTGAAACTGCTGCCCATGAGGGAAGGCTCAGCTGATTCAGGAAAGGGAGCACCATTAGGCGGAAGGCCTAAATCATTATAGAGTTCCACAAGAACCAATGTAGTGGATCAGCCTATACAGTTGGATTTTGAGCCAGAAGGGATTGGAGAAGCCAGTTAGTCCAACCAATGTTCTCGTTTTATAAAGAAACAGGGGCCCTAAGATGTGGAAGGACTGCTTGAGATCATATCAGTAGTAAGGGTCAAGAGCTAGGACTCTAACTCAAGTCCTCTGACTCCAAATCTAGTATTTGGGCAGTCTACTGAATTTGTACTTCTCAGATACTTGTTGGTACTTCTTCAAGGTACTTCTTGGCTGGATGCTACATTCAACAATGAACTAAGCCCAGAAATGAACAGTTAAAAAGATCAGCCTGATCAATAGGCACCTAAAGGGTACAATGAGTAAGTGGAGTCCCAGATCTGAAGTCTAGAAGATCTGAGTTCAAATCCAGCCTCATTCACTTACTGGTTGTATAACTAACCAAGTCACTTAACCTCTTCAGCCTCTGTTTCCTCATCTGTAGTATAATCAATCAATAAAAATTCATTAAGTGTATACTATGTGCCAGGCACTGTGCTAAGGGGTAGGGATACAAAAGACTACAGAGACAAAAGACAACCCTTGCCCTCAAGGAGCTTACAGTCTAATGGGGGAGACAACATGAAAACAAATATATACAGGATAAATGGGAAATAATTAAAAGAGAACAAGCCCTGAAATTAAGAAAAGTAATCATAACATCTACCTCCCAGGGCTGTTGTAAGGATCAAACCAGACATAAAGCACTCATTATGTTTATTATGTTGGTACCTTCCAAGACATTAAAAGAACAAGAAGGTCAGTAAGAGTATAAGCTCCTTGATGGCAGGAAGAGTATCATTTTTGTCATTGTGTCCCTAGTGACTAGCATAGTCTCTGGCACATAGTAGGAATTTAATAAATGCTAGTTGGCCCGATTCCAGCTTATTAGGTAGACCCTTTGGGGAAGGAATTATGGGAAAATATGGAAAAGAAATACATATATCAGAGGAGTTGTGGAAAGAATTCCTACGCTCATCAAGGCTCCAAAGTAGATAAGTACTACAGGGTCAAGACCTCCTACCATGACCTCCTCAAGAATCTATCTAAAGGAAGACCTTCAAGTGAGAGAGAAAATACAAGAGCCTACTTTGAGAATCAAATTTTCTGCATTCTATGATCACAGGATCATATCTTTAGGACTAAAGGGAACTTATGGGCCATTAGTTTTACAACCAAAGGAAGGAATTTGGTATGGTGAGAAGAATATTATATTTTGAGTCTAGAGATTGGGAGCCTGAGTGTCCTTACCAGTAAAATGAACAGGGTAGATCAGATGATTTCTTTCTTTCTTTCCTTTTTCTTATTTTCTATCTTAGAATCAGTACTTTATATTGGTTCCAAAACTTAGAAGAGCAATAAAAGGTAGGAAATGCGGGTTAGATGACTCGCCCAGGGTTTCCCAGCTAGAAAGTATCTGAGGTCAAACTTGAACCCAGGACCTCCCACACCTCTATGCCTGGCTCTCAATTCATTGAGTCATCTAGCTGACCTCCAAGATGATTTCAAATTTCCCCTCCATTTCTAAATCCT
Organism: Gracilinanus agilis; assembly: GCF_016433145.1. Classification (NCBI taxonomy): domain Eukaryota; kingdom Metazoa; phylum Chordata; class Mammalia; order Didelphimorphia; family Didelphidae; genus Gracilinanus; species Gracilinanus agilis. The sequence goes on along the minus strand of NC_058131.1, from coordinate 529,985,179 downwards.
ATGATCCTCATCCTGGTTCAGCCACAGGCTTGCCATGTGATGATGGGTACATCAGTTTACCTCTCTTGAGTATCCATTATCTCACATGCAAAATGAAAGCACTAGGCTGTCTCTTCCTGATGAAGGCACTGAGCTAAGTCTCTTTCTCCTTTAACATTTTACACTTGTTATTCATGTATCTTCCTAAGATTCTGATTCAGCGCTCCTACCTAGCTGTACCATCCCTGGAGGGTGGGGCCTGAAAGAAAGCCAGAGACCAAGACTCAGTCATCCAGGGACCTTGTGAACTCCACTGCATCAGCAGCACTGAGTGACAAACACAGAATGGGAATTGTGTAATACATACCCAGCCCTCACATGAGCCCCCAGACACAGACATATACACATACATTCCACTCCATCTTCCCTTGTCATCAAGGGGCCCCCAAAAGGCCCTTCCTAAAAGGAAACCAAGCCACTCGAGTTAAGAAAAATCAAAGAAGATCCTGATTACAAAGAACAACTTAAAAAAAAGTTTGAAACAAAGAGGTTTGACTAATGAGGAAAGAAAAACTGCTTGGAGGGAAGGCAGCGAGAGAAACACGGGAAGAAGGAAGGAAGCTTACTCTTTCTGAAAAGAACACAAGGAGCTCGACAACACCAAAACACCAGAGAATTAGATTTATTGTTCAAGATTCCTTCAGGGGCAGGGGAGACTGGGAGAGTCTGTACTTGGCATCCAGCTATCAAGATGACCCCTTGTGCAACCTGCTGCAGATCCAGACTCACTAGATGGTCTTTGGCCTATAAAAGAAACTAGTGCCCAAAGAGCTCCTTCGGGGTTGCAGGATGCATGGTAGAGCCATTCCAAAGGATGCTAGGCTGGAAGGGCAGTGAGGGGACACAGGGAATAGAGCACTGGGCCTGGAGTCAGGAGGACCTAGTTTCAAATCGGCCCTGGACACTTTTTCTTTATATGACCCTGAGCAAGTCACTTAATCCCTTTTGACTAGCCCTTGCCTTTCTGTCTTAAGAGTTGTTACTAAGGAACATCGGAACTTATTAATTTTTTAAACCTTACCTTCTGTCTTAGAATCAATACTATATATTGGTTCCAAGGCAAAAGAGCAGTAAGAGCTAGGGAACTGGAGTTAAATGACTTGCCCAGGGTCATATAATTAGGAAGTGTCTGAGGCCATATTTGAACCCAGAACCTTCCCTCTCTAGGTCTGGCTCTCTATCCAGTAAGCCACTGACCTGGCCCCCTACTTAGTATTAATTCTAAGACAGGGTAAGCATTTAAAAAACACACACACACACACAAAAAAAAAAGATGATAGTCTACAGCGAGACTCATAATATAAACTCAAATCACTACCTTCTTAATCTTAGAGCTTTTCCTTGGAAACTATCCCCAATTCATCCTGTATATATTTGTATGTAGTTTATTTTTTATTTTATTATTTTCATACTGTCTCTCCCATGAAACTCCTTGAGAATAGAGATTGTTTTTTGCTTTTCTTTGTAAACCCAGAGCCTCACACAGTGTCCAGTAAACAGAAGGCACTTAATAAAGGTAGGCTGACTGATTGAATGTTTCTGTAACAGTATTCAATAGGATACTGAAAGGCAAATTTAGGCATTGAGGAAGAGAATATATGCAATGATAATTACTGTTATTATTATTTATTGTTGTTCAATCGTGTCTGACTCTTCATGACTCCATGGACCATAGCTACCCACGAAATTTTCTTGGCAAGCATACTGGAGTGGCTTGCTATTTCCTTCTCTAGTGGATTCTTTTATCAGGCAATCAGAATTAAATGACTTGCCCAGGTTACACAGCAAAGAAGTGTCTAAAGCTGGATTTGAACTCAGGTCTTCCTGACTCCAGACTCAAGCTCTAACTACTGGACCACCTTTACTGCCTCCCAGACTGCAGAGGTTAAATGACTTGCCCAAGGCCACACTGCTAGTATCTAAGGCTGGATGTGAACTCAGACTCAAAGCTCTTAACCACTGAGCCACTTAGCTGCCTGTTATTGTAATTACTGGCCATTATGATGAAAGGTAGTAGGTGGTAGTAGAGTCCTGAAGGTCAAATAGTACAAAACAGGATAACTACTTTATTCAAGTGTCATTATCAGAATTAGGGTAGGTATACCAGTGACCAGTTCACCATTACTTCTGGCCAGAAGCTTGACTGCATTATCTGGGGCAGAGGTTCTAGGATCCCTGGGTTTCATGGATAGAGTTAGTCCATAGTCCAAGTCCATAATTTAATGGAAAAAAAAGAAAAGTATACCTTTATTTTCATCAACCCCTAAGTGACATTTAGCATTTCTCATCTTTCTGAGTTCAAAGCTGACCTTAGACAATTACCAGCTGTGTGACCCTACCCTACTCGCCTCAGTTTCCTCATTTGTAAAATAAGCTGGCAAAGGAAATGACAAACCATTCCGGTATCTTTGCCTAGAAAACCCCAAATGGGGTCATGAAGAGTCAAACAAGACTGAAATGGCAATAACAGACTAAACAACAAAAGTAAGTGAGGGGCAGCAAGATAGATAGATAGCAGCAAGGCTCAGTAGATAAAGAGCCAGATTTGGAGACAGGAGGTCCTGGGTTCAAATGTGACCTTAGACACTTCCTAGCTGTGTGACCCTGGGCAAGTCCCTTAAACTCGTAGTCCTTACCACTCTTCTGCCTTGGAACTGATACTTGTATCAATCCTAAAACAGCCAGTAATAAGCATTTAGGAAAAAAACCATTAAGTGGTAGAATGGTTACAAAGTGTTTTTACACACATCCAATACTAACAATAACTTCGTAAACATTGTTATTCTCATCTGGCAGAGAAGGAAATCAATGCTCAAAGAGGTTAAATAAATTCCTCAGTTATAAAACTACTCCATAGCAGAGCTGGGTACTCAGATGCAGGTCTTCTGCCGCGGTGGGCATCATCCTTCCAATAAGCTATGCCGTCTCCTCGTCACTCTCTTCATGACCCAGAACTTGCTGGTGTACGAAGTAGGCTCCCAGTCATCAAAATAGCTCAGGGAATGGAATACAAAGAAATCACTCTAGGAGTGAACCCCTTGCCTGGGGCCAAAAACTGTGTCCGGACAATATTAAAAGAATTATTTTGTGTTCATTGCCTACGGCAAAATCCAACTAGTAAAAAATAAATAAATTACGGCTGTTCATTTTATCTGACAAGGTTGAGTTACACAATCTACCTTGCCCTGACCCACAAAGCTTCTGTCTGAGGGCATGGAGGCTACACCCAGCCCTCAGTACATAGGATCAGAGCTCCCAGTTTGGTCACTGGGACTTCTGTTTCTCCTTTCTCTACCAAACACTATTTCATCATCCCTCATGTCCCACCTGCACTCATAAGCTAATGTTTAGTTCAAAGAAATACAAAGGAGTAGGAATATAGGTTTGGATCACTTTTAAGAAAATTTAACCCATGAAATTCCAAAATAGGTGAGGCAGGGCAGCTGGGTGGCTCAGTGGAAAGAGAGCCAGGCCTGGAGACAGAAGGTCCTGGGTTCAAATCTGACTTCAGATACTTCTTAGCTGTGTGACCTTGGGCAAATCACTTAACCCCAACTGCCTAACCCTTACTATTCTTCTATCTTGGCACTTTTACTTTAAAAAACAGATAAGGCAAGGTAAATGGGATGCAGAGACAAAAAGGGACTTGCCTGAGGTCATCCAATCAGTGTGTGCCAGAAGCAAGATTTGAACTCAGGTCATCCAGACTCAGAGGCCAGCTCTCTATCCTCTCTACTATGTTGCCTCTCTAAGGCCTTTAACCCACCAAGACTATTGATTGCAAAACATTTGCAGATCTGCATTCTTAGAAGGAACTTCCTCACAAAGGAGTTCTCAATCCCAGTGGAAATATAGGTCCACTGAGCCTCAGACACTTTCTAGCTGTGTGACCCTGGGTAAGTCACTTAACCCCAGTTGCCTAACCCTTGCCATTCTTCTAGTTTAGAACTGATATAAAGACAGCAAGCAATGATTTTATATAGCTATAGATACATCCAGAGCAAAGTAAGGCTAGATGGGTTGTGTAAGACCAGAAACAAGGATATTGTGATATAAGCACATTGTAAACTTTAGAGCATGGTAGCAACATCAGCTATTATTTTTTTTTCCCTTCAGTGCAGGGGTAGTTTCACGGGTGTGGAAACTTCCCCATTATAGACTGTAACACCCTCACCTCTCCAAAGGGCAGCTCAGTGGCACAATGGATATAGTACCAGGCCTGAAGTCAGGGAGACTCATCTTCCTGAGTTCAAATCTGGCCTCAAATACATGTTAGCTGTGTGACCCTGGGCAAGTCACTTAACCCTGTTTGCCTCGGTTTCCTCATCTGTCAGATGAGCTGGAGAAGGAAATGGCAAACCCCTCTAGTATCTTTGCTAAGAAAATTCTAGATGGGGTCACAGAGTCAGACACTACGGAAAAAAATGACTGAACAGCAATACCCTTCAAACCATCTCCCAGATCCTTGACGAGAATCAGCAGTGTGAAAATATGAAACAGTGGCCTAGAAAGTTAACTGGATCTCAGGACCCATGGACAGAGGGGTGGTAACCTGGATTAGGGCAATGAAAAGGCCCACCATAGTTTGTCCTGGCTGGACTACATCTGGAGTACTGTGTTCAGTTCTGGGCATTTCTGGGAAGGCCACTGATAAACGGAGAACATCCAGAGGTGAAGGGAATTGAGATCATGTTATATCAGGATAAGTTGAAGGAACTGAAAATGATTAATCTGGAGAAGTGAAGACTTGGCAGAGGTGGGGGAGGTATGTAATGCAGTTTGGGGGGGAGAAGGGGCATGACAGCTGTCTTCAAGTATTTGAATGGCTGTCATCTGGAAGACATCCTGATTAGTCCCAGATGGCAGGACCAGGAGCACTCCAAGGAAGTCACAACGAGGCAAATCTAGGTTTGATATAAGGAAAATTTTCCTAAATGATAAGCATTATCCAAAAGTGGAATGAGATACTAAGAGAAAGAATCGGTTACTTCCCCCCTTCCCTCACTGGAGAGCATCAGACAAAGGCTAGATGACCACTACCCAAGTAGATTGCAAAAGAGGCTGTTGTTCAGGTACCATGGTTGGACTAGATGGCCTCAAAGGCCCCCTCCAAATCTGAGATGCCTCACTTTATTTCATACTTCGAACTATAAAGTGCTTCATCTTTGATGAAGCTACTTCCATGGGTCTTATTCATAATGATACCATGAGGTTGGAAGGACAAGTGCTCCTTCTACTCTAATTCAGAGAGCTTCAAAGAAGTTGAAGGTCTTGTCCAAGGTCACACAGCTAGTTAGTATTATCGATATTCGGGTTTTCTGCCGTTCTAACAGTGTTCTCTTCACTTTTGTGAATCTGTCACAGAAATAACATCAAGGGAACTTGTTTCCTAATCAATAATCACTTGATAAAGATATTAGAAACAAGAGTCTAGTAAGCTTTAAAGGAGCCGTGGCCCAAAGAAGATAAAAGCAGAAAGATAAAACATGCCTGAATTTAGAATATAAATAAGTAGGAAACCTGATACTATTTATGAAAATTCAGGTGAATGTTTCAGGAACGGATCTATATACCCTCTCATTTAATTATCCTCAATCTATATGAATCCTATATAGGTCCTATATCTGAGACAGTGAGAGAGAGTGAGAGAGAGAGAGCGCGCGCGCGCAAGCACACAAAGTCCAATTCAAAGGACTTAAAAGGAAATACCAGATCTGCTGCTTTTGACATGAATGATTTATGGGCCTCAGTCTCCTTATTTGTAAACTAAGAGAGTTTGACTAGCCCTTTCAGGTCGGCTCCAGATCTATGATTCTGTGATCCTATTATTCTCCATTCTACAATATACAACAAAATACAAGTTCATTGATAGTCAGAGACAATTTTATTTTTGTCTTTGTATTTCCAGTACCCAACACACTACTTGGCACATAGTAGGAACTTAATAAATACTTAGTCATTAATTGTATTTTGTGGTAGGGGTGGAGGCAGTTAGGCACTTCAGTGGATAGAGTGCAAGACCTGGAGACAGGAGGTTCTGGGTTCAAATCTGAACTCAGACCCACCTAGCCATGTGACCCTGGGCAACTCACTTAACCCTAATTGCCTAGTCCTTACTGCTCTTCTGTCTTGGCACTGCTACTTACTATTGGTTCTAAGGTAGAAGGTAAGGGATTTGTTTTTTGTTTTTGTTTTTCTTTTTTTAATGTGGACTAATGAGCAATGAAATGGAGCCTGTGGCAAGTTTAGGCTTTATCTTCATTTTTGTGGAGAAATTCCAACATGAGAAAGGACACTGGTTCTGGAGGACTTGGGTTCAAATACAGCCTCTAATGCTTACAACCTGTATCACTCTGGAAAAATCACTTGTCCTCCCTGGGCCTCAGTTTCCTCAATTGTAAAATGATGAGATCAGATTAGACTTCCTCTGAGAGCCTTTTCAGCTCTTAATCTATGATCCTACTGAAAGGGGTCTCAATGAGACCAAAGAAACACCCTCTCTCCTCTCTAGACTATCAGACCTTAGAGCTATTCCCATTCTGTTCCCCTCTCTTCCCTGGCACCAAGATAGGCTGAATTTTGTATATAGCTCTAAAGGAGACTGAATCCCATAGGTAGGAACAGACCCTGGGCAGGAAACAGACCAGCCAGGAAAGACAAATTGAAGGGAAACTTCCAAAATATCAGTGTTTCAGTTCTTTCACCCTACGGTAAGAAACAATATTAAAAAAAAAAAACAACAGAAAATAAAAGGAAAAAACCACCTTGCCAAGAGCTCAGTGTCCTTCGATGTCATGCTTACAGGAAGTGGAAGTCACCACCATGGCAACACCAATCGCCTCGCGAGGAGGAAAGGGCAGTGTTAGGACAGCCCGTTCTCATGCCCAACAGCAGCATGCTTCCCTTCTTACCCAACCCAAGAGGCTGGCTCCAATAGCTGGGGGAGGCTGTAAGGGAAGGAAGGCTAAAGAGGCTAGGGGAGAGGTGAAGGGGCTGGATCAATTCTGCCCCACTCCCCCAAACCCACAGGCCCTCTTTCCCTACCTCATCACCATATGATTTTGCTGGTCAACATAACTGAGCAATCTGGGTATGGGTCTGGGTTGTAAGAGCTATAAAGTCCATTGCCCAGTTTCTCTAAAAAGCCCCCTTGGCAGGGCAGCTGGGTAGCTCAGTGGAGTGAGAGTCAGGCCTAGAGACGGGAGGTCCTAGGTTCAAACCCGGCCTCAGCCACTTCCCAGCTGTGTGACCCTGGACAAGTCACTTGACCCCCATTGCCCACCCTTACCAATCTTCCACCTATGAAACAATACACCGAAGTACAAGGGTTTAAAAAAAAAAAAGCCCCCTTGGCGCCTCACTTCCTTTTGGGCCACAATTGGAGAAGTGAAGAAGACTCTTTGCCAACCTCTTGGGAGCCTGGTGTAGGACTGTGATATCTGATTGCTGTAGGACACAGGGGTAGAAGTAATAGCTCACAGGTTCAGAGATCTGGAGCTGGATTGAGCCTCAGAGGGTATCTCACCCGAGTCCTTCATTTTACAAATAGGGAAACTGAGGACTGGACAAGTTATGGGATACACCCAGTAAATGGCTAGAATGGATTTTTAACCTGAGTCCTCTGGCTCTATAGGGGAAGGGGAGTAGGGTGCTAGTTGGATATGAACGGCTGTGGAGAGGTAAGACTCAGCTCCTCCCAAGGGTCCCTGTGGCTAGCTGGTTTCTACCCCACTGGGGCTTTCCTTCCTGGATACTGCAAACCCAAGTAGAGAAGAAGGCTCTAAGTTCCCGTCTCTTTTATACACACTTTGTTCTGGCCATAGCAGGAATAGCCAGGGTTTTTTTTTGTTTGTTTTTGGTTTTGTTTTTGCCATCAGTAAGTAGCACAGGTTAAAATCCAAGCTAAACCCCTATCTCTGTTCCCAATGAGAACACCCGTATAATCCCTGCCCCCTCCCCTGCACATACACACACACAAACAACACACACACACACACACACACACACACACACACACACACACACACACTCATACACATGCCTGCCATGGTGGAGAGAGACTAACTGGCCCCTTCTCCTGGAGTTGTCAGGTGCAGAGCCTGTGGGGAACTCGGCCCCTTGTCAGCCACACAGATGACTCAGAGGCTAAATATAGCGAGCGATATAAACAGAGCCAGCCACAGAGCAAACACAGGGCCCAGAAGATCGGGCTCTCACGAACACCCTCTCTCAACAACTACCCCTCTACCCACCCCCCTCAACTCCATTCCTGCCCAGCATCCCCCCTTACCACCTTTCTGAAGTGCTCCAGGCAGGCTTTCCACTCCAGTGGCAAAGGTTGACTCCCTAGGGAGTCCTTTTCATCAGTCTCTGAGTCTCTCCTGTCCCCCCAACACAGGACCACCCCCTTTTAGAGGCTAAGCCACAGTCTTGGTTTAGAAAAACCACTCTCCAACAATGGGAGGGTTTTCAAAGGCCAGGAAGCTAACGAGCCAGGCACTGGGCAGAAAAGGCACTGATAAGTCTAATACACCACATAAGCCAACAGCTTAGGCTGGCCTTCTCACTTTTAAAAAATGTTTCATTGAGCCTCTTTTCCTTTTTATATAGCATTCTCCACCCCACCCCCCTGCATCCCAGCACCTCCCTAACATCAGAATCTTTTCTTGTAACAAATAGTATAATCAAGCCAAACAAAGCAAAATGCTGGTCATGTATGCCTCATTCCATACACCCAGTCTGCTCCCCCTTTCAAGAAGCAGGAAGCAACCTTCACCATCAATCAACAGAAATCACCTGAAAGATGTCTCCCCCAATGTGCCTAACCTTTTATATAAGCTAGATGCTAGGTCTATGTTACAAATTAAATTTACTTTTTAATGGCCTGTTAAAAAGTTAAATTTTAAAAGTGCCTAACTTTTTATATAAATTTTTTGCTAGGTTGTTAAAAAATTAAGTTTACATTTTAACTCCTGGTCCTCAAACTGTCCTAATGATGCTTTAGCTTGTAACATGAGTGAAACCTCACCCAGAATTAATTTTCTAAGGACCTAATAGTGATTATACTTAGGATTTCTAAGTCATATTGGTATGGGTGGAATTAATCTCCCAGTACAAAGAAAAGAACAGTTTTTAGGTGCCTAATTCCTGTCTCCTTGTAGGTTTGCTTAGCTAGGTGTTTTGCGGCCAAGGGTGCCTTCACTTTATGAGATCTCTGGGAAATGTTCCACGGTTTAAAGGGCCTACCAGCCTCTTCTACAAGTAGACCATGAGACCCATCCTCTATGCATGATGGTTGAGCCACACATGCCTTCCTTCATGCCATGCTATGATGGAGATGAGGTAGGGTACATCGAGGGAACCAGTCCTGTGTTGTAAGAAGCAAGGATCCTTCTATGTGTAGGTTCTAGCAAGGTATCATTGAAGTAGCCAGGAAATGCTTCTATCTTTTTCCTTAGAAAGAAGATCATATGAACTCAGAGAACACCAAAGGCCAACCCTCAGGGACTGCCCAGCACACTTTATCAATTCAGGCATGCATCAAAGAGGCCAAGCCTATGCTTCTGGGTTTAAACAAATGGAGTAATAAGAAGAATAGGGCCTATAAGTAGATAGGAAGAGGTAATATTACCTCCAACTGCCTTGGAAACCCAAAAAGCCATTAGCAGGCACATCACTGAATTTGATTTTCTGTCTTCAAGTCAGTGCTCTTTAACCTGAGTATCTGTCCCTAAATGACCAGAAGCACAACTGTGCCAGTCCCCAGAGGGCAATGAAGCTTGGGAAATAAGCCAAGTCTTCAACTGAAAAGCTATCAGAGTGATTTTGGCTGGCACAATCAATCTACTGAAAAGCATTTATTAAGTGTCTATTATAAACCAGGCGTGTTCTTGACACTAGGGAGACAAAGAAAAAATATTAAGGAGATATTCTCTCTTTGCCTTTAAGGTATTCTCCTTGCCTTTAAGGAGTATATATTCTGTTTCAGACAGTTTCCTCACTGGAGTTCCATTTAATGACACATTTAGGGCTCTGTGTTCTCCTTATGGTCGTATTTTTCAATACCACAGATCCATCTTCAACTTTATTTAGCCTTCTGACCTTGACCTATTCCTCTTCACAAGGTTTCCCTGACTTTACAGAAAGAATATCTGAGGGAAGGCAGAGAAACTAGGAATATAAAATAGATCCTCATCAAAAAAACCACTCTAGCCCAGTGGAAGTGTCTCAAGATCTGAGGAGGTAGAAAGAAGCTTTCTTTTCATCCTTTTTAGGAACCCTACATACTAGCTAGGACTTCTCGCCTCCTTGGTTCTGACTGTATTACTCAACACTAATCTCTCCTACCCAGGACGACAAATGAGACTCTTTAAGTGAGAAGGAACCTTGGGGTTCATCTAGTGGCCAAGGACACTCTGGCCCCTACAGGTGTCATCACTTGTCCAAGGCTTCATAGATAAGTTGTTTGGTCATTTCAGTCATGCCTAACTCTTCATGACCCCATGTGGAGTTTTCTTGACAAAGATATTGGCATGATGTGCCATTTCCCTCTCCAGTTCATTTAGCATATGAGGAAACTGAGGCAAACAGGGTTAAATGAATTGTCCAAGTTCACACAGTGTCTGAGACTATATTTGACCTCAGGTCTTCCTGACTCCAGACCTGGTGCTCCATCCATTGTACCATTTGAAAAGCAATCTGTCAAACCCAAGATCATCTGGCACCAAATTCAGAGCTCTTTCCACTCTACAGAAGTCATCTCAAAAAGAAAACTTGGAAAAGAAAGCACTGGTTCTGGAGGCAGAGGATCCACATTCAAATCCCCTCTCTGACCCTTACTACCTGTGTGCCTTTGTGTAACTAGAAGGGCTCAGAAATTCTTTAGAACTATGCTTTTATGATCTCCCAGAGTCTGGACCCAGTCTCCAAGGGAGAAAGCCTTGGCCAAAGCCACAGATTATGTCTTGGCTATGCTTTAGGAAGGAACAAATGGAAATAAGGCCAGGCAGGAAGAAAGAGCACACCTCGAGGGAATAAACAGAAGCCTGGGGTCCTAGTGCCCCATCCCTTCACCATTGTAGGCTTCAACTTCCCGTCCTGTAAAGAGGGAAAGAGTAAGAGCAAGAATGGGCCCCACGGAATAAAGACAATAGTGCTTTGTAGATGTGAGATGCCAGTCAGTAAGAGACCAATGTGAAAAGTGGCTTATTTTCTAAAGTCCATTTCTAACAGGCCTAAAAGAGAGAATATCTGTGGCTTCTTGCTTATGTTCTCCCCACAGGCACTAGAGGCAGGAAGGGAGCCCGGTGTTAGAACCGAGAGGAAGGGAAGGAAGAAAGAAAGAAAAAAAAAAACGATGGGGGAAATTTTCAAAGAGAAGAGAAATAACATTAGGGCGTGGCTTTTATATAATGTTGGAGCTGAGAAAACAGGTTGGACAGTCAAAATTTAAAATCATTCCAAAGCCACTGGAATTGGGGGAGGAGGCGCAGTCAGGGTCTGCCCACTGAGCACTCAGCTTTTGCTTCCCTGGAAGGCTGTCCTCCAGTTCCCCTCCCCCTAGCTGAGATGGCCAGGGCCCTGGGAGGTCAGCAACCCAGACTGAGATTGAATAGTGAGTGCCTCTGGCTCAGAGCCTAAGTAGGGCTGGGAAGTTGACTCTGTGCTCTTAAAGGGGCCACTCTACTCTCCCAGGTCACCTTTTCCTGTTTAGTAGCCAGAGCCTGGAGGCCGAGGTTAGAAGCTGAAAGAATTTTAGTTGCAGCCAAGCCAAAAGAGGGCCAAATCCCTGAAAAGAAAGGATTCCCTACTACCTTTTCTCAGTTGTGTTTGAAGGGGAAACTCTCCTTAGGTGAAAACGTGTTCATGTAGCACCGAGGAGTCACCAGGAGTGAAAGCCAAGCCTGGGAAAGGGTAGGGAGGGGGCCTTCACCCCACATCTCACAAATCTCACACCAGACTAGCCCTACGGGAGCGCCCTGGAGAAATCACTGACCAGTTAGCTCCCACCGCCAGAGACCAAAGAAGTTATTGGATACACAGACGAAGCGAGGATCCCTTCCAGCTGGAGGAGTGTGTGGCCCCAAAATGCTTTAGTCTCTAGCTCCCTCCAGCCCTAAATGTGTGACTACAGAGAAGAAACCGTTCTGAGCAGCAATTCCCTATGCCAAACCACTGTGTAAGATCCAGTAATGGAGAGAATAGATTAGGGGACAGAGTAAAGATGGAAAAGGGAGGCCCAGGAAAGAACTGGGACCAGCTAGAACTGGGTCAAGGGCCCAGGATGGAAGCCAAAAGGGAAGTCAAGGGATGGATAGACGTGAGACCCCTGGAGTAGAAACAAGGGGACAGGGTCTCTGGATCAGGGTCAGAGCAACAATTTCCAAGCCACTTTTGTAGATGTAACATTTCCCTGTTCTCTAGAGATGACTTCTTGCTACCTAACACTCTATCGCTGCTTCTGTCCTTCCACAACCCACCTAGCCCCACTCTGAGTAAAGACCCAGCAAAAGACCCAGAAAGTATTTGTGGGCCCACACTGGCAACCCCATTTTCTGTCTTATTTCCTCCCCCAACCCCAGACTCAGAGCTAAGCCTATACAGCCCTATCTATGCCTGGGAAATGACTGCTGCCAAAGGGAGCGCAATAAAGATATTCCAAGATCCAGCAACTGTTCAGTTATGATGCCAAAGGGGGGTGGGGATTGGGGACCAGGTCCCTGCCTCTCTGAAATCACTTATTAATCTTGTGTACCAAAGTGAATTATCCTTTAGTCTATGGGGTAACTGGAAAAAAATACAGCTACCACTGACTTAATTCAGACCAGCTAGGATGGTGCACCTCAATGATGGCTTAATTCAATTTCCAAGTGACTTGAATTCACACTCAGCACTGCATCCTCCGATACAGAATGGGCCGGAGACATCTCTCCTTGCCTGGCGATAGTCCAAACTGTTTGCCAGGGGGGGAAGGGTTAAGTATTCTGGCTGGGCAGACTAGCTCAGAAAGGCCTAGTGCAGGGGGGGCAGCCCGTGGCACTCCAGAGCTCCTCCCGCACGAGCCAGCCGGCCGCCGCCGCCTTTGTTGACTAACTCTGCCACATGCTTAGCTGACACGCGATGCTCCACTGTGGTGGTGCCAGGGCCAGGCTGCCGGGCTGCCACCGGGCACCCCAGAGCCCCAGGCCAGGAGGGATTCTCAGAGGTACTATTTTCTCCTGAGTCCCTGGCCCTGGTTCCCAGACAGAGACATCAGATCAGGCGGTCTCCCCAGCTGGAAAGTGTCAAATTACAACCGGTTCCACAGCTTCCCCCTCCCGTGCTGGAGCCCCACTGCCTGGGTTAACCTTCCCTCCACTGCACTGAATGCATAAGCTGTGGTGGAGATTGGGCATCCACTCCGATCCTCAGGGGTGACAGTGCTGGGGCAAAAAGGGATGGGGGAGGTGGGGATGGTGACCAAGCTGCTTCCCAACCCTTTCAGAGCTCCCATCTCACTACAACCTCCTTTAATATCTCCTGGCTCCCCATCAAGGTGAAGCTCTTTCTCTCATCTCTTGGGTTCAAGATTTTCCCCAAAACTGAGTCCAATTATTTCTCAGAAACCATGGGAATCCTGAGTCAAAGAAGAGCCCAACTGTCCTACAGAACGATGCCCCAAGTCTGGATGAGAATTTCAAATGAGAGAAAGGCAGAGCAGGGGTTTTATGGTTCTGGCACCGATCTAACCTGATACCTACCCGCTGCATGTGGAGTCTATGGAACTGGTCCGCTATGCATTGAAGCTTCTGGGCAATCTGCACCTCGGCTCGATGCTCCCACTGCTCCTCAGGGGGCTCCTCTCCAAGCCGCAGGCTAGCAGGAAAACTGGCTGGGAGGGGAAGTCGATATCCAGCATTGCCTGAAAAGATGGTAGGAGAAAAAAGGTCTACATCGGCCAGTATTTCACACAATAGTCCTTCCTGAGGGCTTCAACTGAAAATGCTTAGGAAGGACCATTGTTATAGAGTGAGGATCACTAGTGAGGAGCTCAATGGCAATCTGCTACAACCCTCCCATTTTACAGATGAGGAAACTGAGGCTCAACAAGGTTAAGTGATTTGCCCAAGATCATTTGGGGGAAGGTAATGATCAGAGGTCATATTTGAACTCAGACCCTCTAATTCTTAAGCCCTCCTTCCTTCTGATGGATATTTTGGAGGCTTGATAAAAAACCAAAGTATACATTTCAGCTCTGGCAAAGACTCCATAGTAAAAACAATCTCTCATCAATTTGCCCAGGTAGGTTAACAAAGAATTTATATAGGAAGAATAGATTTCATTTCTTTCTTCGATTTAACAAACAAAAAATAAGGGCCTTAACTAAGTGCTAGGTGGTATTGTGGGGGAAGAAATAGGGAAATAAAACTTGGTACCTGAGCTGATATACACAAATAACAGTACAGCCTGGAACATGATGGGCATATAGGAAGGATGAAAACATATAGGAAGAATGAGAAGAGAAAAATGGTCACACCTGGTTGGGAGGTGGGGAAGAAAGTGAAAGAGAAAACAGGAAAAGCTTCCTATGCAAGTGGTAAGGTTATCCTTAAAGGATGGAGAAGGATACAGGAGGGCATTCCAGGTACACAGAACACCGTGAGCAAAGATACTGTGGTGGGAAAACACAAACAGTCCAATCTGGATGGAAAACAATGTAAATGATGAAAGGGAGTATAAAATTAGGCTAGAAGGTCAGTAAAGTCTGTTCAAAAGAGCAGACTTGTAACAAATCTGAGGGTTATTTATAAAGTTGTATATTACCATAATTAAGTGCTCATGCCCCTCCAGGGTGAAGCCACTCTCTGGAAGGAATTTTTGGGTTTGGGGTTTCAAGAGTCTAAGGGACTGAGCAAAGGGCCAAAAGGTGGAGCTGGAAAGGAAGATAAGCCTGAAAACCTCAAGCAGGCTTCAGGCAACCCTGCCAAGACCAAGAAGAGATCGCCTCAGGCCATAGGAAAAACAAAGTCCTTCTGCAGGCAGCCCCAGCTGGGACCTCTGGGATGCCCTGTCCCAACAGTTTCTGAATGCAGGGACTCCAGACATCCCTCAGATCACAGCCTCTCCACTCCCTCCCCTCCTTTTCTAACTGCTCAAGCCAACAGTTCCCTCTGGGAAAAAATGCAGTCACCACAGGTCCTATGCCTCGTCCTAGAAACGTAAGATAACTTCTGAACCTGGTTTCCCTCTCCTTTTTGTATGGGCTGTATGCCCAGTCTCACTCCTTATGTCTGCCCTTCATACCTCTTAAATTTAGGGAATGGGAATGGGATCTGCCAGGATTTAAGCCACCCTGTTCCAGAGGACCAGCCCCTCTCTCGGCACGAAGCCAAGCCCAACCAGGACTTGGCAACTTTATGCTGCTCTCCTTCTAACCACAAGTAGTCTTCAATAAAAGCTGGGAGCCAAACTTGGCCCTTAGGAACATTCTCTTCCAGAGGGAACTACAGTGTAACAACAGACCAAGTGATAACCCAGAGGGACTGGGTAAGCACTTTTCTGGCTTCCCCTTCACCGCTCTTTCTCTAGGACCACAGGTCCTAGATAACTTATTAGGTGAGGCTTTCCTCTAGCTCACCTCCTGAAAAGAAGACCAACACCAAACCAGAAAGGCATGACCAGTCTATTTCTACCACCCAAAGGGCCTTCCAGGATGTGTGAAGAGGGGGAGACACAATTAAAAGGATTGGGTTGTTCCCATTCTGTAAAGGAGAAAAAGTCTATAGTCCCCACAGAGTAGAACCAACAAAGACATAAGAATATGGGAAAAAAAGAGAATGTTAGTGCTGGAAAGGCCTTAAAAGTCATCTAATATAATCCCGTCTTATACCAGAATAGTGATATTCTTAGATTAGTGAGAGAATACCTACTCTAAATTCCTAAAGCACTTAACCCTAATGCCTTACACAGAGTAGGTGTTCAATTGCTATTTGTTGACTGAATAAATGAATGGTAAAAAAAAATTAATGAATGATAATGATGAGCAAGGCAATCTAGCTTTATGAGGAATGGTAACTGCTCTAGCAAGGAGCAGGAAAAAACCTAGGGTTCAGAAAGCAGAGAAAGGAAGACTTAATATTCCTGTTGACCACTGCCATAACTTTATTAGAAGGGAAATTTCCCTCTCCCCTGAACTCCAGAGGGAAGGAGAACAGAGGGAAGAGGTACCCAAACTTACCATAAAAGAGTCGGTGGGGCTCTTCAGTCACTCCACAAGGCAGCATGACACCTTGGCTGGGGGATGCTGGACTGAGAGTCTGAGTGGCCTTATCTTCCTGGCCAACTGACCGAAGCCCTGGGCCACAGCAGTGGGTGAGAGGGAAAAGCTGCAGCCCATCCAGCATATAGTCAGGCTGGCTCTGGGCAAACAGAGCAGCTGAGGTCAGGCCCCCTGGCTGAGCACCAGGCTCTGAGTCCTCCGGGTGGAACACATCGTCCTCTAGCTCTTCCACATAGTGAGGAGGCTCCATCTCTCCTGGAAAGGAAAGGCAGTCAAGTTTGGAGTGCCCCTCCCCAACCCCTTGGAAGATTCATACCCCTGTTCTCCATGCTCCTCCTTAGCCAATGGATAAGGTCAGGAACTGCTAGCATATAGCCTTGGCCCAGGGGACTTATAAGTGAAGACAAAAAAAAAATCTCCCAAAACAACCTGGGTAAAACCCAACACACCCGGACCCTCTCCTAGGCTGCCCATAGCCTCCTCTATCCTTGGCTTCTTTTCCTGAACAGGCCTGTCTGAAGTTCAGACTGTGAGTGTTCTTGGCAAATGCTATTTTGGCTGCTATGAGACTTGCTTGCAAAGTCTAGGTGCTGCTATGGGGTATTTAGTAAATGGTAAACAATGAAAGTAGTGGGGGGTGGGGGGTGGGGGAGATACCAAGTCATTCACCTGCCCTGGGAGTATGAGGTCACTCAGGCAGGCTATAGACACAGTGTTCTCTACAAGTAAGAAAGAAGTATAATCCCTGCCCTAAAGAGCTAGCTCACCACCATACTCAGGCAGAACTAAACTCTAGGCTGAGCAACAACAACAAAAGCCAACAATAACCTTGCAGCCCCGCTTCCAGCTCCAGAACCTGCTCAAGTCCCTCCCAGCTGTCTAACTTTCTCCTAAGCCCCACCCCTACATGCTCAACCCTCAATGCCAATAAGCACTGGAGGGTGCTTTGGTGGTGGTAAGGTTTCTGGGAGAGACCAAGTCACAACAAGATGCTCTGAATCTGGAGACTTGCTGAACTGAGTTATCTGCTCTCCAGATGTCCACTGGGAGATGAACCTTTACTTCTAAAGGTTCCTGTGCCTGTCCCTAGCTGAACCTGGGAGCTGTGTATCCTGCCTCCTAAGAGGAAGTACAACTCAGCCTCATCACTCTGGCATTACTCCACCTTCTACTATCTATGGTCATTCAGGTAACTAAGAAGCATAGCTGCCTTTTGCAGACAGACAGCTTAGAGAAAGCTAAATCCTGGGCTAATGCCCAAAAGCAGAATGATCTTTCTCCCATGCCCTTTCTTCAACTGAGTGCCATGGTGCAAAACTTGTCAAAGATGGCATCAAAAACAACTTGTTTTACCTCTCACCTTCAAACACAATCCAAAGTAAACTGTGTTTTTCTGAAGCATCTGAACAGATCACATCTAAGTTTGGAGAGACTGGGTATCAAATACTTCTGCCTTCATCAAGTTCATCATTTCCCTCTCCCAGATACCTACTTTGCTCATGAAAAGGGTCAAAGAGTACATAATGGGTTAATGTGGCTACACACATACACAAGCAACTTCTATAGACCAGGATGCAAACTTTCTAACTGAACTGACCTGAGGCTGCTCTACCAGAGTTACCTGGGTGGTGCTGTTACCTGTTGCCCAGAAAACATGGCAGCCTTTAGCAGTTAACAGTAACCCCAGAGAGGGTCCCCATTAAAGCTGCTAAGATCCTACAAACAATGGCAGAAGACCAAGACACAATCCTCAGAAGTCTATCAGCTTTTGCCCTCCAGGCAAAACCCTATTTCTAAATAGCCTGGGTTGGGTGAGTGGGGGAGGTGTAGCCAGAGTGGGTTGGACCAGCAATCCTCTGGAGACCCTTTCCTTTCTCTGTAGGAATTGCCCAGACCACCCCCACCCCCAATCTGACTTTCCCCCAGTGATTCAGCTACAGACATCACTGCCAGTATAGGCTAGTCCAGAAGAGTTGTGGCACACTGACTGGGGGAGGGGTGGGAGATGAACAAGTGGTCCCTTAAAAACCTTGGGATAAACGATGGAAGGCACCTCTATGGAGCTAAGGAGACTGGACACAGACCCAAAGGGCTGGGTTTCCTCAGGAAGGCATTGCCAGGTAAGACATTATTCCAAAAAGAAACCAGAGACCTTCTGGACCTGCCCAAACCTTTTCCAACTGTACCAGTGGCTTCCAAAAGTTGGGTTTAGCCCCAAAAGGCACAGACAGAAACTAGGCACCCAAAGTCCCTGGCGCTGCCAGAAACTAAGGGTCATGTGTATACTACAGACCTGGGTCCACAGTACAAGATAACTCCAGGAAAGAGTCTCAGCTCTAGGGCTATGATGCCAGGGCTCAGAGCCAAGGCCCAGTGATGAGCGCTTGGGGCTCCATGCCCAGATTGAGACGGGAAGGAGGTAAAGGAAGCCAAGATGTAAAGGAGTAGTCAGAGCTCCTCGGGAGGCAGTACACCCCAAAACTCTGCACCGCCATCCTTACTTTGGAGTAAGAATCCAAAAAAAGAGCTTGGGCATCTTACCCGCAAAGACCCACAGACATTGCACCCCCAAGCTCCCTTGGTCATTGCAACCTGAGCCCCTTTTCTGCTAGCGACATTCCTGGGTCAGAGTACACCCCAAAGCTTCTTACCAGGAACCCCGCGCCCACAAATCTACGAGGTGCAGGGCAGCTC
Organism: Gracilinanus agilis; assembly: GCF_016433145.1. Classification (NCBI taxonomy): domain Eukaryota; kingdom Metazoa; phylum Chordata; class Mammalia; order Didelphimorphia; family Didelphidae; genus Gracilinanus; species Gracilinanus agilis. The sequence goes on along the minus strand of NC_058131.1, from coordinate 529,966,188 downwards.
CCCTCCTCCAGGGTCATCCCTTTAACTCCTCCTCCCTCCTCCATGCACTGCCCCCAAGTACTAGCCACCACTCCCACGCCGTCACCCAAGCCTTCCCTGGCTCGGGGCACGGTTCCCCGCAAGTCCACTCTGCCCCCCACACGGGGCACTCACTACAGCCTGCTCCCCGCCACGCGGCATCCACGTCTGCCCCCCACGGGGCGCTGCACCCGCTCAGCCAGTCAGCCCCTCAGCCCCGGGGGCTTACCTGGCGAAGGGGCGCAGGCGGTAGGCGCGCGCGCACAGGGAGAACACCCTCCGCCGCCGCCCGCGCGGTATTGTTTCCAAAATACCCCCGCTCTCTGGCATCCCGCAAACAGCTGACGAAGCCCCGCCCCCCGATGACGATCTCACCAATGGCGAGAGAAGCCCCGAGTCCAGGGCTGGGCTGCAGGCAGGGACAATCACGAATGTGCGAACCTTTCTAGGAGATGCTCAGCCAGGGGGCAGGGCAAAACTCTGAACCTCCAGAGAAACGAATGGGACCCCAAAGTTGGCTCCTTGGCCTCCGCGGCAGCTATACTACCCCTTATTACGGGATCCAGAAGGCAGAAAGCAGGCCTATAAACTGTTTCTATGAAAACCAGGGGTTTTCGGGATCGGACTAAATAGTTACCAGGAAGGGATAGTGGGGTAGGAGGAGAAATATCTTCAATTTGTACCCTCCTACACTAGCGAATCGGATCACTGCTTCCTGTTGACAAGTGATGGCTCTGTGCCCCAATGACACGATATTATCGTGTCTTCCTGTCGGGACACAGCGTGGGCATACGCCCATGCCAAGGGCTGTGACTTTTAACCCAGAAGTGTCATGAGACTGAAGAACATTACCAGTCCCCATAGTGGTTTTAACTTATTGCGCAAATTTCACAGTCTGGATCCCAAAGCAAAATAATAATAATAATAATTCAGGCCCCACCCCCAACCCCTGGTAACTCCTGGAATCGTGGCATTTTAGAAGGGGAAAGGACTTTGAAGATCCCCTTAACAGCTGCAAAATAAACATCTCCAAGAGGAAGAAGACTCTGTAATCTAGGGGCTCCTTGGGCAGTGTGCCTACCTTCAGGAAAGGCAAACCAGAGCTTTGCCACAAATGGTTGGACCAGACGACTAGCTCTAAGTCTATGAACCTGTAAAGGGGAGAAGAACACAATGGATAGACCTGCAGCCCTGGAGCAGGGAGGACCTGGTTTTAAATCTAGCCTCAGACACTTCCTAGCTGTGTGATGCTGGACAAATCACTTAATCCCACTTGCTGCTTTTCTGTCTTAGAAGTTAAGGAATTTTTTTAAGGATTAATGGGGAGCAGCTAGATGGCTAAGTGGATAAAGAGCCAGGCCCAGAGATAGAGGGTCCTGTGTTCAAATGTGGCCTCAGACGATAACCCTAGGCAAGTCATTTAACTCTGCCTTGGAACCAGTACACAGTATTGATGGAAGGTAAGGGTTAAAAAAAAAAAAAAAGGATCAATCAGGACCAAACACTGGGATCCCATTGGGTATATTGGGAGGGATTGTGTTGCTTCAAATGGGAAATTAGTGTCCACAAAGGGTAAAATAGGGCCGAAAAGAAACAGAAATGGCTGAAGGAAATGACCAAGATATCCACCTTGTCCTCTTAAGAGCTGATATCCATCCTAACAAAAAGAATACAGCCCATATGTATTCATTTTCCAAAGTACTATCCTCACAACAAAGAGGTGAAGTAGGTAATGCAGGTATGATTTGCCACATTTTACAGATGAAGAAATTGAACCTCAGAGAACAAGATGCATCCCGGACAAATAAAGTTGTTACTTTTATTCAGTTTGATTCAACAAGCACTTAGGAAGCACTTACTACATACCAGGCACCATGCTAAGTGCTAAGGATAAAAAGACAAAAATAAGATACAGAGGCAGCATGGCAGAGTGGATAGAGACTCAGCCTTGGAGTCAGGAAGACCTGAAATCAGATACCACCTGTGAAACCTGTTAAGTATGTGCCCTTGAGGCAGTCATTTAACTTTTCAGTAACTTGGGTAATCTGTTGGACCATACTATGTAAGATCCTCTCAGGAGTTGGGAAGAGATATGATCTGAGGCAGGTCTGAACCAACTCTGAGAAGAGTCCAGAGAGGGGTCTCTACCACCACTGAGAGGACAGAAAGGGAGGCAGCAAGGTAGCTTAGTAAATACAGCACCAGACCTGGAGTCAGGAGGGCTCTGTTTCAAATCTTTTCTCAGATACTTCCTAACTGGCTAAGCATGAGCAAATCACTAATACCCCCTCCCATTGCCTAGCCCTTAGAACTGATACTAAGGCTGAAAGTAAGGGAGAGAGAGAGAGAGAGAGAGAGAGAGAGAGAGAGAGAGAGAGAG
>NC_058131.1:529919153-529948881 GCF_016433145.1 Gracilinanus agilis | reverse complement strand
AGAAAGAAAGAAAGAAAGAAAGAAAGAAAGAAAGAAAGAAAGAAAGAAAGAAAGAAAGAAAGAAAGAAAGAAAGAAAGAAAGAAAAAGAGGGAGCAAGAGAGAGGGAGGAAGGGAGGGACGGAGAAAGGAAGGAAGGAAGGAAGGAAGTATGGTATCACCAGCAATGAGTTAGGAAACCTAAATTCAAGTTTTAATGTCGCCACTAATTAGCCTTGCTATATAGGATCAGAGATTGAGAGCTAGTCAGAGACTTTGAAAATCATCTAGTAAACCACCTTCATTTTACGGGGGAAGAAACTGAGCAAGGTAATACTAGTAAATATTTAACAACTAGCCTTCCAAAAAATAAATGTAAATGTACACATTTAAGTTTATTTTGCATTATTAACATTTTCTCCATTACTTTCTTAAGTCTACTCAGTAGACTTAAGAAAAGCAAAACAATAAGTCAAGCCTTGACTTGTAGCATTTGCTTGAGGTATAAATGCTCACACTGAAAATTTAACAATTGGCTTTTGGGAGCTATTCCAGCTGGCTCCAGCATCCCTGAAACTGAAGCTCAAAGATTTTAGTAAGTATATCCAAGGTTACACAGAGAGAAAATGGCAAGGCTAGTATTTGAAGCTAGGTACTCTGACCCTGAAACAAGTATTTTTTAAAAATAAGTTTTATTTTTTAAAATTATTACTAATTATTATTATTTTTTAAGTTTTGCTTTCTGTCTTAGTAACATCTCTAAGACCGAAGGGTAGGCAGCAGCTAGGTACCTCAATGGATTGAGAGCCAGGCCAAGAGATGACCTCAGATACTTCCTAACTGTGTGACCCTGGGCAAGTCACTTAACCTTCATTGCCTAGGCCTTACCACTCTTCAGAAGCCTTGGAACCAATACACAGTATTGATTCTAAAATGGAAGATAAGGGTTAAAAAAAAAAAAAAGACAGAAGGACAAGGGCCAGGCAAACTGGCTTAAGTCACTTTCCCAGGGTCACACAGCTAAGAAGTGTCTGAGGTCATATTTGAAACCAGGTCCTCCTGACTCTAGGCCTGGCACACTATCTACTGTGCCACTTAGCTGCTCCCCCAAATCTAGTACTCTTTTCCCAGGTAAGAGCAAGTCATTCAATTTCTTTAAGATTCAGCATCCTCATTTATAAATTGAAGGTTTTGAATCACATTAAGATTTCTTGGCCTTTTTTTTTTTGTGCAATGGAACTTTGGGCAGTCTGGTAAAGTCTATAATTCTTAAATATATGAAATAAAATACTTTAGAATACAAGAGAAACCAATCATATTGAAATACAGTTATCAAAATGTTATTAAAAAGAAAATAGGTAGGGGGCAGCTGGATAGCTCAGTGGATTGAGAGCCAGGCCTAGAGACGGGAGGTCATAGGTTCAAATCCGGCCTCAGACACTTCCCAGCTGTGTGACCCTGGGCAAGTCACTTGACCCCCATTGCCTACCCTTACCACTCTTCCACCTATAAGTCAATACACAGAAGTTAAGGGTTTAAAAGAAAAAAGAAAAAAAAGAAAATAGGTTGATGGTGCCCAAGTTAAAATTGCATAGTAAGGGGCAGTTAGGTGGCTCAGTGGATCCCAATTTCCCAAGCCTTATAGTTCTTCTGTCTTAGAAATGATACTCAGGATCAATTCTGAGACAGAAGGCAGGGCTTTTTTTAAAAAAAAAGATCACATGGTAGATAATTTCCAAGTTCCCTTCCAGCTGGAAGTTTCTAGAATTCCCCTTCCCTACATATTGGGAAACTGTTCAACATGGGCAAACACAAATACTTGCTTCAGACTCTGAGTTGATGGAAGTGAGCCAACACTTAACTTTCACCTGATCCTGCCATGTATTTCCTAGGCAGATCTCAGTTTTTCCCTCTATAATGTGGGAAAATAAAAACACGATTTTACCTGCAAGAGGTCAAGAAGTTGCTCCCATTTCCCTTGGGAGGCCAAGTGGCCAAGGCCCTGAGACGATCTTTTCAGATAAATTGCTGATATTTTTTAGCTTGTAAAACTCCACCCATCACCTGGGTTGGGTTATGGGAATATTGCATCAGATGGCAGGAAGCAACCCAGCATCAGGGCTGGTGGTACATTTTCAGTTTCTACTTCGGTTCTTGCCAGCCCCCTGCCTGACAAAGCCTGTGTTTAGGTAACAAAAACAATATTAATAACTGGCATTCATATAGCACTTTAAAATATACAGAGTGCTTTCTGTGCCTGATCTTGTTTGAGATATACAGCCACTGAGCTTGACAGATGTTAAATGACTTACCCACTTGTTGTTCAGTCATTTTGCAGTCGTGTCTGACCCTTTAGGACCCTGGTATTTTGGGGGGGGTATTTTTTATTTTGGGGTATTTTTCTTGGCAAAGATACTGGAGTTGGTGTGCTATTTCCTTCTCCAACTCCTTTTATAATGAGGAAACTGAGGTAAACAGGGTGAAATGACTTGCCCAGAGTCACACAACTAGGAAGTGTCTGAGGCCATATTTGAACCCAGGACCTTCCATCTCTAGACCTGACTCTCAATCTACTAAGTCACCTAGCCACCCTGACGTACCCATAGTTATACAGCTAATAAGAAATGGAGGAGAGATTTGAACCCATGTCTTCCTGGATTCTAAGCCTTGCATATGATCCATCAAACCAAGGTGCTGCTTTCTTCTACCCTACAGTAGACAGAGAAACCAGGGATCTGGATTCAAATCTGACCCTAAGCAAGTCAGTTAACCTCTTGTTGACTGACAAAAGCATCCATTGGGCCCACTGCAGAAAGCAAAGCAAAGCAGACAAGTATCCTAGCCAAGAAAACTCATGGGATAGGTATGGTGTGTGCAGTCGTAAAGAGTCTGACCCAACTGAACAACATAGAGAACTCGCCGTAAGGAAAGTTCCTCTGCAAAGTGTAATCCTTTGCGGTTTAGAGTGGCTTTGGGGCCCTTAGAGGTGGAAATGATCTGTCCAAGATCACACCACCAATATATAACCAAGAACTGATCTGAACTCCTATCATCTTCCTGATTCTCTCTCTCTACTCTGTTGTGTTATCACTAAAAGAGCATCCATATTTTATCAAAATAGGATAAAGAGAGGGCAGGTAGGTGGCTCAGTGGATTGAGAATCAGACCTAGAGATGGCAAGTCCTGGGTTCAAATCTGATCTCAGATACTTCCTAGATGTGTGACCCTGGGAAAGTCACTTAACCCCAATTGCCTAGCCCTTATGGCTCTTCTGCCTTGGAATCAGAGATGAAAGGTAAGGGTTTTAAATATATATAAAATAAAAATAAGAATTGACAAAAAAAAAAAAAAAGAGCATTCAATAGCCCCTTAACTGAAGAGTGGAAAGGAATAGCTTGATTTGATGGGTCATATGCTGGGTTTAGAACTTAGACATGTTCTAGCTGTGTGACCCTGGACAAGTCACTTAATCCCTATTGCCTAGCTAGCCCTTACCACTCTTCTGCCTAGGAACCAATACACAGTATTGATTCTAAGACAGAAGACAGGGAATTTAAAAAAAAAGATTATAGAAAGAAAGAAAAAAAAGGCAATTAAGCAAAACCAAACAACGTATCAACCAGGTTTGACAATATATATAACATTCCACCCCAGAGGATTTGAGACAGTTCATTCTGGAATTGTTATCTTTCCCATTATCCTTAATAAGAAGCAGCTCCTGCCCAGAACTAGGGAGAATGTTGTTTTTCTTCATTTGGAAAGGCTAAAAGATTCATCAAAAAAACCCAAATTCTTTCTCCTCACCCCCAACACCATGAATGTTGTTGTTGTGTGGTCTTTTTTTCTTTCTTTTTCCTTTTTTTTTTTAAACCCTTAACTTCTGTGTATTGGCTCTTAGGTGGAAGAGTGGTAAGGGTGGGCAATGGGGGTCAAGTGACTCGACCAGGGTCACATAGCTGGGAAGTGTCTGAGGCCGGGTTTGAACCTATGACCCCCCGTCTCTAGGCCTGACTCTCAATCCACTGAGCTACCCAGCTGCCCACTGTGGTCTTTTTTTTTTCAGCTGTGTCTGACTCTTTGTGACCCCGTTTGGGGGTTTTCTTGGCAGAGGTACTGAAGTGGTTTGCCATTGCCTTCTCCAGCTCATTTTACAGATGAGGAAAAGGAGGCAAACAGGAGTTAAGTGACTTATCTAGGGTCATACAGCTAGGACATTTCTGAAGCTGGATTTGAACTCAGGAAGATGAGTCTATCCACTGCACCACTTAGCTACCTCTAGTTAGCAAGAAGAGCAGACTCTTTCTCATTCTAGATAGGTAGGTCCTTCTGAAACTCCCAAATCATAGATTCAGAACAAGAAGGGATATGAACATCCAAATCTCTCATTTTATAAATGGGGAAACCCAGCAAAGTCTAATGACATGTCCAGCATGACATAGGCAGCGACAAGCTAGATTTGAACCTAGGTTCCCACAACCCATTTTCAGTGCTGTGCTGTGCTGTTTCTATTATATATGTCTCCACTGGAACAAAAAAACCTTCCCCTCTTAGATCTTAATTGAACCTATTTAGCTAATTCATTGACTAACAACAGCGAGGCTATTAGAAAAACACAGAGCAAATATTAGAACATTATTTATGGGGAAAGAGACAACGGATGTGCGAATAATTCATTCCTCAGGAATCTGGATTTAAATTTTTTTTTTTGTTTTTTTTTTTTGTTTGTTTGTTTTTGCAGGACTTGCAGAGCTTTTAATTAACAAAGTAGTTTTACTCTGTTTTGAAAAAATAGTAAGTCCAAAATGACATCCAATGTCATTAGAGTCAGTAAGGTAATAAACTATCCCTCTACTAATCACTATGCTCACTAAATTGATTCCTTTAAAAACCCTTACTTTCTGGCTTGGCATCAATACTAAGTATCAGTTCCAAGGCAGTGGGGGCAGCTAGATGGTTCAATGGGTAGAGAATCAGGTCTGGAGATGAAAGATCCTGAGTTCAAATCTGACCTCAAATACTTCCTAGCTGTGTGACCCTGGACAAGTCACTTAACCCTGCTTGCCTATCCCTTACCACTTTTCTACCTTAGAATCAATATTGATTCTAAGACATAAGGTAAGGATTCGAGGAACCAAAAAAAACCCATTAACTTTTTACATTGAGTCTGAAAGGGGTGGATGTTTATATTTTCAACATCCTAATGTTACTTTGCCCACAAGCAGAAGAAATGTCATTTTTAATACTTTTGAATTTATTATGTTTATTATATTATATATTTGAAATCTGCTTTTGATGGGAGAGAACAATTTATTTCTGTGAATTTCATTTTAAGCCTAAGTTAATATGAGACCCAACTGAGCAAAGTTATCCAGAGAGGGAGAAACTTGAAGGTCAACAAACAGGAGGAAGAGATCTGCAAAGATGTTCATAACAACATTTTCCCCCATTAAAGATAAATGGAGCCACCATTGAATTCTTACAACAGCTAGCATGTATTTATCACTTTGAAAGTTTGCCGTGCACTTTATGGATATGATCACATTTTATCCTCAAATCAACCCCCTGAGGTAGGTGCTTTACTATCCTCATTTACAGATAAGGAAACTGAGGCAGGCATCGGTTAAGCGATTTGGCCAGGATCACCCAGTTTAGTAAATATGTAGGATCAGATTTGAACTCAGGTCTTCTCACTGACCCCTGATCCAGTACTGGAAGGAGGATGAAATAACATTGAAGTGGAAAAGAATGGGGAAAAGCAATTGAGTGGAAGCAAGTTAAATATACACAGAAGGAATGTGGGAGAGGGGAGCAAAGAGGGGAGCTTGTGTGTGTGTGTGAGTGTGTGTGTGTGTGTATGAAATCAGGGGCAACAATGGATAGGGCACCAGGCCTAGAATCTAGAAGATCTGAGTCCAAATCTGGCTTTGGACACTTACTAGCTAAGTGACTCTGAGCAAGTCAGTTAACCTCTGTTTGGCTCAGTTTTCCTGAAATATAAAACGGGGATAATAATAGCACCTACCTCCCAGGGCTGTTATGAAGACCAAGTGAGATAATCATTGTAGAGCTCTTAGTACAGTGCCAACCATATAGTAAATGCTAAATAAATGTTAGCTATTATACATATGTATATGAGTATATAGGAATGTGTATACAAAATACTATTTACATGCATATATGTAATATGGTTAATATTAGCCAGTATATAGGTATATATGTATATATACAAAATAATGTGGTATGCATATATGCAGGTGTGCTTATTATATATGTTTGGTCCAGATATATGATCTTATTAGTGTAAGGAATTTTTATTCTATCAGTGTATATAAACAACTGCTCTATAAATAAATAAACAATTTATAATCTTAGAAAGTTCCTAGGGGAATAAGAAGGTCAAGTGACTTGCCTAAGGTCCCTCCCACAGCCAGTATGTGTCAAGGGAGATCTTGAAACTAGATGCCCCTGACTCAGAGGCAAGCCATCCAACCACTAGGCAACACTGCCTTTCACCATAGATTAGCAACTAGGAATTCTGCTCCTTTGGGATGTCAGGTGCCCTCCAAGGACTTCATGAATAAAAAAAGTAAGCCAACCAACAATTATATGACAGAAGTGAGGAATCACATATGGAAAGTCCTGTGTTCTTATTGGTATCCTCTAGAACCATGTTAGTGAACCTATGACACATGTGCCAGTGCATGTAGAGGGGGCTGCTCCCTTTCCCCCTCTCACATGTGCCTGAGGACATTCCTCACTTCACCCACCCCTCTGCCCAGCAGCCCAATGAGAGCATTTCCTCCCTCCCCTGTCTGGGGAGTTCACATGCGGTGTGAGGGTGTAGTTTGGGCACTCGTCTCTAAAAGATTCACCATCACTGCCCTACAACATCTGGGAGCCTCCCTGTACTAAACTTATGGAAGGATATAAACAAAAGCTGCCTGTGTTAGGTCAGTGTGTATGTGCTGGAGTCTACTTTATTGAAGGAAATATCCCCAGTAAGGAATACAAGAATCCCTTAAAACATATGAATATTCAGGATATGAATGTTTCATGTTGTCTCCTCTTGTACTTTGTCAATGTGATTTTTCAATCTTATTTTACTAGCCTGCGAAACCTATGAGAAACAGTATTTCACAGTAATAATCAGCTTCCTTTCTATGGGGCTCACTTAGCACAGTGTCTGGCACACAGAGGGAACTTAATTGTTGTTGTTCATCTTTCCCTTTTGAAGAGGACCAATGACACTACTAGTGTGATGCCTTGACTTTCAAATGAATTAGATTTAAGTGAGTCAGAGTTGTACAAAGTCATCAGTCTCACTCTCTCGTCCGGAGTCATCCAAATCCAGTGGGAAGACAAAAGTCAAGATGACTGGCAATGGCCCTGGATGTAGTGGATGACTTCAGCATCCTCCATGTCTGACCAAGCTCTAAGTACTTCATAGCACCTACTTTAGCAGTCTTTGTGGCCAATTGAACAAATTGTTCTCATCTACCCATTCTAATGGGGGAGTCTTCGCATGTTGGATAGATATCCTCCTAAGTCACCAATGAGTTTGAAGCCTGTTAGTAACCTTTGACCTGATTTAGCCCTTCTGCTGAGACAATTTTGATTTATTTGTTGGTGCAAGAAGCATTTATTGGGTGTCTATCAAGTCCAAGAACCATGCTAGGTGCTTATGGGAGATGTAATTGAAGTATAATTTAGTCTTTTGTGATTTAAAAAATATATATATATTAGAGAATAAACTAATGCTACCAAGTAAAATCTGACCACAAAGCAATATGTAGGGACAGCTAGGTAGCACAGCAGATAGAACAGTAGGCCTGAAGTTTAGAGAACCTGGATTCAAATATGGCCTCAAACACTTCCTAGCTGTGTGACTCTGAGCAAGTCACTTAACCCCCATTGCCCAAGCTTTATTGCTCTTCTGTCTTAGAACTTGTACTAAGACTGATGATAAGAGGGAGGAGGAGGAGGAGGAGGAGGAGGAGAAGAAGGAGAAGAAGAAGAAGAAGGAGAAGAAGAAGAAGAAGAAGAAGAAGAAGAAGAAGAAGAAGAAGAAGAAGAAGAAGAAGAAGACTGATGACGATGATGATGATGATGATATCATTATAAGAGGAAAATCTATGAGACCATAAAATTATAAAATTATAGGAGCATAGATTAAGGCTATATAAAGGATGCCTAGTCCAACCCCCTCCTTTTACAAGCAAGGAACTCTCAAGCAGAGTGAGTCAGCTAGTCAATAAACATTTATTCAGCTCCTACCATATGTTCAGCAAGCACTAAACACAGGGAATACAAACAAACAAAGGTAAAAGATGGACCCAGCTCTCCAAAAGTTCACAGTCTAATGGAGGAGACAACATGAAAACTATGTAAAAATAAAATATATACAGGGCAAAATGGGAACTATCAAGAAGTTTCCAGAATCGAGAGGTATCAGGAAAGACTTCTCACAGAAGGTGGGATTTTAGCTGGGATTTACGGGAAGCCAGGGAAACCAGGAGGTGGAGATGAGGAGGAAGGGCATTCCAAATGTGGGGGTCAGCCATTGAAAGAGTTTGAAGTTGGAGTAAGTGACTTTCTGGAGTTCACAGAGCTAGTAAATATGAGAACCATAATTCAAACCCAGATCCTCTGATCCAAGATCCAGCACTCTTTCCGTGGTGCCATAATACCACCCTAAGTCCAAAGGACTTTTCCTTAGCAATAACTTTTAAATCATATCAACAGAGATAAAAGGCTTCTACTGCAGGTATGACACCGAATGGGACTGGAAAATTTAGAGCTGGAAGGGACCTTGATAATCATTTAGCACAATATCCAAATTTTCTAGTTAAGGAAACTTGGGGAGGTTAAGCCACTTAAATAGTAACAGAACTGGAACTTAAACACAAGATCTTTAGCTTTGGGAAGCTATGTGGCACAGTGGATAGAGTGCCAAACCTGGAGTTAGGAAGACTTATCTTGATGAGTTCAAATTTGACCTCAGATACTTCTTAGATGTGTGACTCTGGACAAGTCACTTAACCCTCTTTGCCTCTGTTTTCTCATCTGTAAAATGACCTGAGAAGGAAATGTCAAACCACTCCAATATTGGTGCCAAGAAAATGCCAAACGGGGTCACAAAGAGTTAGACCCAACTGAAAAATGACTCAGCAACAACAACTTCTGGCTTTGGGAATAGTAATCAGAATTCCTGAGTTTTTTGTCCTAGCTTGTCACAGATATACTATGACTCAGTTACCCTCACTTTCTGGAGATCCCTTGAGGTTTCATGTTACCAAGAAGAAGGGAGGAGGTGTTTCAAAATAATCCCAACTGGAAAATTAATAGAGAGTGAAATATTACACAGATCCAACCTCATGACAATTTTTCTCCCTTTCGTTACCCAAAATGCCTTGGAAGAAGAGAAACAAAGAGAAAGGATAGAAGAGAAAGGATAAAAGCCTTTTTTCAGAATCTCACCTTGGGACTGAGGACATCTCTCTTCTGTGGACCAATAGGAAGGAATCATACTTTACCAGGATTGAATTAGCCCAATCTGTGGGACCCCTGTAGCTATTTATCTCTACATTCAACTGAACAATTGGTCCCAGGGAGAAAAATCTAAAAGACTGAACCTGGTGTTCGTTTTTAATTACTAAGCTTCCCATTCCCTGGAGAATGTGGGAAACAGGAAGGTCCTATGTGTTGTAGATAAATTAATAAGTAAGGGGTTTATTATTTACCCACAAGTGTTTCCCCATTAGATATGTCACTCAAAGCCTTTACTTATTGATGAGGGCAGCAAGTTCCTGTTACAAATTGTAAAGTCTGTGTAGCAAGGTACTCTTGTGTTCATTTTTTAATTGATTGTCCCTCTAGCCCAGGGGTCAGCAACCTTTTTGGCCGGGAGAGCCATAAACACCACATTTTTTAAAATGTAATTTCGTGAGAGCCGTACAATGCTCACAGTGTGCGCTCCTGTAACAGTGCCTGAAAAAAAAATTGACTTTATGACTCCTGCAGAAAGAGCCATATCTGGCCCTCAAAAGAGCCAGATATGGCTCAAGAGCCATACGTTGCCGACCCCTGTTCTAGTCCATCAGTTTCACACCCAAAGGAAGGACCCCACCTCTTACTCACTCCAACATCATCAGCTTAGCCTTTGGAGGAGGGAGAGAACCAGGCATCAAGGCAAGCAAGCAGAACCTTATCTTGCCACTTCCTTTCCATCTCACTTCCTAGTCATTTTTTAAAAATCCTTACCTTCTCTCTTAGAATCAATACTGTGTATTGGTTCCAAGGCAGAAGAACAGTAAGGGATAGGCAATAGGGGTTAAGTGACTTGCTCAGGGTCATACAGTTAGGAAATGTCTGAGGCCAGATTGGTACCCAGGATCTCCCATCTCTAGGTCTGGCTCTCAATCCACTGAGCCACTCAGCTGCCTCCAAGTAATTTCTAAACTATATATTGTTAAAATAAAGAGATAGACGAATGCAAACTTGCAAAAGACTTTGGGGAAAAAGCATGCAAGAACCTTGTAGAAGAGACTATTTGCAAAGGCAGTCAACTACACACATTCCAGAATGAGAGGGAAGGATAAGGAGGAGGACAGAGAGTTCCAGGGGCGCTTTTGCCTTGGGTCACTGTGAGTGGGGGGGAAGGAAGGGAAGAGGGGGAAACTTCTGGTGGCATTTCGATCAGTTACAGGGGTTTTGGTGGAGCTCCAGACTTACCTGAGAAGATCCAGGAATCCAGAAACTCTTTACCTGATTCTGACTCTCATCCTGATGTCATTTTAGTACTGAGACCTGGTTCCTGGAGATTTCACGTACATGAGAGAAGTTGCCTGGACAGAATCTGTCTGCCTTTTACCCTGGTCCTCTACCCATCCTGCTATTTATAAAGTAAACATCATTTATTTGAATAACATCAAACCGCAGTCAGATGTTATGTTAAACTTACAGAGGACTGGTGTGGCTGACCCCTGGGCCTACAAACTAGGCCAGAACCACTGTTTGGGTCATCACTGATCCAAACCTAGATCCACACTAAGGGATCTCTATTTAGTAGTTTAAAAAAACTCTCATTCTTTTAACCTGTATATATATATATATATATATGTATATATATACATATATATATATACACACATATGTAAATGTTTATGTATGCATATATACATACACATATATGTATATGTACATATGTAAATGTTTATGTATGCATATACATGCATGCCAAGGGTCCCATAACTTTCCACTTCTGCTCTATGCCTTGCCTTCCCTCACTAGAATATGTATCAGGGGTCTTATTGTCCAGCAGTCCCAGCGCTACCGTTACAAATGTAGGTTCCTTGAGGGCCTTGAATGTCTTGCTTGCTTAGCCTCCAGAGTATGTGGTAGCATGTTGCTCTTATGGTTCTGTTGTTTTCAGTTGTATCCTACTCTTCCTGACTCAGGTAGGGTTGGCTTGGCAAAGATATCAGAGTGGTTTGCCCTTTCCTTCTCCATCACACTTTACTGACAAGGAAACTAAGGCAAACAGTGTTGTGTCTTGGTCAAATTTGAACTCAGATCTTCCCAACTCCAGGCCTGCCACTCTATTCACTAACTGGATATCCGCCTAGCTGTCTCGAAATAGTAACAGAGCAAACGTTGAATAAATGGAATAAACAGTCCATTTACCTCTTATCTATCATGGGTCTTTCTGCCTGTCTGTTTATCTCTCTGTCGGCTTGTCCACCTCCCTATCCATCTAACTAGCTACCTTATCTGAGGACTAACGAGTCAGAGGCTGCTAATTTCCCGCTGATTATTTAGTCTATCAAACAAGTGTGGACCAATCACTATGTGAAACCCTGGAGACCCAAAGAAAAGGCACAAAAAGTCCCACTTCTCAAGGAACTCCCATCCTGGTAGAAGAGATAACATGTATATAAGTAGGACTATGCAAGATATTACATATGAGATACAAGGTAACCTCAGAGGGGAAAGCACCAGCATGAAGGGACCAGGGAGGGTCTCCTGTAGAAGATGAGGCTTGGGGACAGCTGGGTGGCTCAGTGGATAGCGCTCCAGGTGTGATATTGGAAATTTGGGAGTCCTTGAACTAATTTTGAGGTCCCTGATCTAAACTTCCCGTGGACATTTAGATCTCTTTCAAACGACATTTCCCATGATTCCTCTTGTGTAATCAGGTGGGCAGGAAGTGTAATTATGTAACCAGGAGTATAATGACTGAGGACTTCATTGGTACTTCCTCTCTTTTTGGTGATTTGGAAAGGAACCAGGATGGGAGGAAGAGGTAACAGGGCCCACATATTTTGCACCAACTCAACAGGCATGTGGCTTCATTTTTCTAAATGGTTTTCAATAAACCCTTTGAAATCATGATATTTCTAATTTTTTACTCTATATTAATTTTATTTCACTCTATATTAATTTTATTTCTTACACAGGTCCAAAGATAGGAGGTCCTGGCCTCAAATCTGGCCTCAGGTACTTCCTAGCTGTGTGACCCTGGGCAAGTCACTTAACTCTCTTTGTCCCAGTTTCCTAATCTGTAAAACAAGCTGGAGAAAGAAATGGAAAATTGTTCCAGTATTGGGATAGCTAGGTGGTTCAGTGGGCAGAGAGCCAGGCCTGGAGTTGGGAGGTCCTGGGTTGCAATATGAACTTAGACACTTCCTACCTGTGTGATCCTGGGCAAGTCACTTAACTCTAATTGCCTAGACTTTACTGCTCTTCTGCCTTAGAACCAGTACATAGTAGTGATTCTAAGATGAAAGGTAAGGGTTAAAAAAACAAGCAAACAAACAAACAAACAAAGCCCCAGATATTCAGCTCTGGCTATGTGTCCCAGGCACAATGCTGTACATCTACGATACAAACTCACAAGAGGGTTCCTGCCTCCAGGAGCTTCCAGTCTGCCAGGAGAAGACCACAGGTGAAAGGAAGCTGTAAAGGGAAGGGAGGGAGAGAGAGAAAACGGTACCCAGCTTAGGGGCATGATGGACAAGTTGGAAGGAGTGCAGCTGGAGGGCAGATGAAGCAATGGCTGGCCTGGGAGTCTTCCTTAAATGGAGGTTTCAAGGGGAGCCCATCAGAAGGACAGAGAGTACCTATGACTGATGAGTGAAGGTGTCCTTGCATTGTCCAAGTCTGTGCCACTGGAATGCATTCTCACAAGTCCTCCTGAATTCAAATCCTGTCTCAGACCTTTTTGGTGTTGTTCAGTCCTGTCAGATTCTTTGTGATTTCACTTGGGGTTTTCATGGCAAGAGTAGTTTTTTGTTGTTGTTTTTTTTGTTTTTTTAGCCCTTACCTTCCATCTTAGAACTAATATTAACTATTGGTTCTAAGGCAGAAGAGCAGTAAAGGCTAGGCAATTAGAGTTAAGTGACTTGCCCAGGATCACACAGGTAGGAAGTGTCTAAGTTCATATTGCAACCCAGGACCTCCCAACTCCAGGCCTGGCTCTCTGCCCACTGAACCACCTAGCTATCCCAATACTGGAACAATTTTCCATTTCTTTCTCCAGCTTGTTTTACAGATTAGGAAACTGGGACAAAGAGAGTTAAGTGACTTGCCCAGGGTCACAGAACTAGGAAGTGTCTGAGGTCAGATTTGAACCTAAGATCTTGCATTCTAGGCCTGGCTCCCAATCCACTGAGCTACCCAGCTGCCCCTGTAATGTCCACATTATATTGGATTCCTTTCTCTTCTACCATGGCATCTCTCACTTCTGACCCTTTCTCTCTACTCACACAGCTCTCATCATCTGTCACATATTCACTTACATAATGAATGTTCCTACTTCAAGTTTCTCCTAACTCCAGTCCGTCCCCACACTACTACCAAAAGTATGGATCTGATTATTTAAGTTCCCTTCTCAGTTAATTCCAATTGTTTCCTATAGATTCCAGGACAAAATATAAACTATTGTTTAAATTTTTTTTAATTTAAAAACCCTTACATGCTGTCTTGGAATCAATAGTAAGTATCAGTTCCAAGACAGAAGCTAGATAAGGGCTAGGTAATTTTAGTTGTGACTTGCCCAAGGTCACATAGTTGGGAAGAATCTAAGGTCAGATTTGAACCTAGGTCTTCTTGATTCCGGGCCTGGCTCTGTATTCACTATGATACCTAGCTGCCCTTCTGTTTAGCTTTTAAATTTCTTCATAGGAACAGCTAAGTGGCTTAATGTATTGAGAGTCAGACCTAGAAGCAGGCAGTCCTGGATTGAAATTTGGCCTCAGATATTTCCTAGCTGTGTGACCAAACAAAAATCACTTAACCCCAATTGCCTTAACTTCTGTCTTATAATCATGATCAATTCTGAGACAAAATGTAAATATTTTAAAAATAATCATGGGGGCAGCTGGGTAGCTCAGTGGAGTGAGAGTCAGGCCTAGAGACAGGAGGTCCTAGGTTCAAACCCGGCCTCAGCCACTTCCCAGCTGTGTGACCCTGGGCAAGTCACTTGACCCCCATTGCCCACCCTTACCAATCTTCCACCTATGAGACAATACACTGAAGTACAAGGGTTTAAAAAAAAATAATCATGACAAAAAATAAAATATATTTCTTCATAACCTGTCCCCAACCTATCTTTCCACTCTCATTGGACACCACTCCATTTCCCATGCTCATTGATCCATTTCCTTACCCATAGTAGTCAATCTACCACCTCTTTTCCTTTACACTGGCTGTCCGCCATGCCTGGAATGACTTCCCTTCTTACCTCTGCCTCTTAGAGTCCTTTTTTTTTTCATTTAATCAGCAGCTCAAGCATCAACTTCTGAATGAAACTTTTCCTATTCTGCTCAACAGCTAGTGCCTTTACTCTCAAATCACTTTGGATATAATTACTGTGTATGTATTTGTATTTATTAATGTTATATTTTTGCTAAATATCTTTTAAATGTTTCTCTCTCTTCCTCCTCTTCTTCTTTATCTTCCTCCTGTCAGTGCTGTATAATTGTCATAAGGATTGTGTAATTGCCATAAGGCTAAAAAATCTTTTGAGAAAGAAACATTTTAGGAAAGAGAGCTCGATGACTCTTTGAATCTAGAAGATGAATTGTTTGAAAAAGGCGCCATGAAGATGCCTGAATAACCTTCCATGACATCAGAAGATTCAGCATAAACTTTGGAGTATAACTGATTGAACTTTGGGGAGTTCAACACAAGTATTTTGAATGTAAACTTGTATACCACAAGGGATTGCCCCCTAGTTAGCTTATTGTCAATGCACCTAGCAAACATTGGTTTGCTCTCTCTCTATCTCTTTTATTTACCTCTTATCTCTAACTATTGTAGTTTTAAATGATCCACTGGGGTGAGTGGTCTCTCAAAGGATCACAGGGGGGATTGTGAAAGAGAATTCTTTACTCTGTTGTCTATCCTGAGTTAACACTAACTTAAGTATCTCACTAGATTCTGAAGAAAGGATTAACTCTCCTTTGACCAACCATTAATTTTCACCTTTACAGTACTTTATGTTTAGGAACTGTTTCATTGTTTGTATTCACATTTCCCAATGCCTACCATAGTGTCCAGCTCAGAGTAGACATTTAGGGCTATCCTTCATCTTTGAAGAGAACCAATGACTTCACAGAATGATGTCTTGATTTGTAAGTGAATTGGATTTAAATAAAGTAGAGTTGTAAAAAGTTGCCAGTCACACTCTCTCTTCCAGAGATTCCAATTCCAATGACAAGAAAGAAGTTGGAATAGCTGGTGATGGCCCAGAATGCAGAGGATGACCTTAGTGTGTTCCAAGTCTGACCAAGACTAAGCTGTCCACAGTGCCTGTTTCAGCCACGTTCATAGTCATTGGAACAAATCGTTCTCATCTACCCATCCCATGCCTACTTGGGGTAGACTTCCCCCAAGTCCCAGATGGATTTGTGGCCTATAGATTACATTCAACCTGGCTTAGCTCATCTGGTTGAGATGCTTTATGAGGAAGTGGTCACTGTCTTGCTACAGCTTCTTGGAGCCACAAGTGAGAGTTGAGTGTTAGGTAGACACCAAAGGTTGATGAGAAGGACTTGGTGAGCCCTCATACTAGAGGTGCTCATCCTCTCTTAGTGCCCCGAGCCCTTAATACTTACTGATTGTTGATATTAGACTCATGGTAGCCATAGTAGCCCAAAGTCCCATTGTTTCCCTATCTGTAGGCTTCTGAATGGCCCATATACTAGGCACTGAAAATATAGTAAAAGAAAGCATAAAGACTTTGGGTCAGTCTACAATTTTTTTTCCTACAAAAATATATATGTTGTACCCTTAAAGACCTAATTAGGGATAGCTAGGTGGCTCAGTGGATACGTCAGGCCTGAAAGTAGGAGGTCCTGGGTTCAAATCTGTCTGATCTCAAACACTTCTTAGCTGTGTGACATTGCCTAGCCCTTACCACTTTTCTGCCTTGGAACCAATATTTAGTATCAGCTCTAAGACAGAAGAGAAGATGTTTTAAGAGTTCTAATTGGTAGTATAAAATTAAATAAAGTATCCCATAGACATTTCTTTCAATCACTAGATTAAGACCATGACATATATGAAATAAAAATCGAATGGGTTGTATTAAACAAGTGTTTATCACTATCAATTATGGAAATCTTGGAGTATAATCTTAAATTATTTTTAATAGTATCATGTTACACAAAACTGATTGTTTTCATCTTAACTTGGATTTTAGATAGGCTTTACCCTAAGTACAACAATATGACAAACAACTAAATGAATGAGAAGCATATGATTATGGACTATCAATAAAAGTTTGATCATTGGGAATTATTCTGAATATGAGAGGTTGTTGTGTAAGCTCACAATAATTTTCACCCTCCCCTTTACTTACATAAGTCAGTTTTGGGTGGAGAGGAGCAGTTTGTATTTTTAACATTTTTGCTTTTAAAATGGGAGGTTTTATTTTTAAATTTCCTGTATTTTATTCATAAATGCATTTTGTCATTTTGCTGGAACTAATGAATTTTTTGTTGTTCTTGGTAATATGACACACATACCACACATGAGGATCACTAGAAGAAATTCAAAATTAGAGAGAGTTGTTGCCAAATCTGTGTTTTTTCTGGGTCTGGATTTTGATACATGAGCCAGATCCTTAAATGTTTGTTCCGTCATCAAAGTCTTCAGTTATTACTTGAATTTTCATCTCTTCATTCTCTCTAGTACTACCGGAGTATCCATACTAAGTGTTGGTGTTTTTCAAAAGCACCAAAGAATATGCCATTTTTTACACATTCTCTTCTGGGACAGATAGACAACAAGCAATTATTGTACATTATTGGATTATCTAATGATGATACCAGCTCATTAGGAAGCCAAGTTCCTAGCCTTGTATTTGCTGCATCAGTTTGAACATAACATGAGTTCCTTAACCATAAGTCTCTAGCCAATCTAATTCTCTGTATCCAAGCAGATAACAAGAAGGGAAAGTTTTCTGTGTATGCTTCTCTAACACTACAACTTGTTTCCCGTGGAAACCTAGACTATTGGGATATTCCATGAAATTCTAGAGTTCTGTGGAAGACAGTCTGAAATATGTTAGACTAGGTGATTTCTAAGATCTCTCTCCAACTCTGTTATTGCTCTTTGAGTCTATGAAATACACAGCCCAGCTACAATTCCTGTTAAATGAGCAAAGATTTTTCCATCCAACATCTTCTGAGATAGTGAGATGGAGGAGTCATTAAACAATGCCTCTGCATGGTTCTTGCCTCCTACCTAGGTTCTTTTTTTTTTTTTAACTTTTCCTTCTGTCTTAAAATCAACATTGTGTATTGGTTCCCAGGCAGATGAGTGGTAATGGCTAGGTAATGAGGGATAAGTGACTTGCCCAGGGTCACATAGCTAGGAATTTTCTGAATTCAAATTTGAACCCAGGACCTCCCATCTCTAGGCATGATTCTCAGTCCAATGAACCACCCAGCTGCCCTCTGCCTAGGTTCTTAAATACTCTAGTGACCTCTTTCTTGTATGTATAACTCCTTGCAGCCTCATAAGTCTTGCTTCTCCCCCTTAACAGGGCTGTCTCTTTTTTAAACCCTTACCCTCCATCTCAGAAGCAATACTGTATGTTGGTTCCAAGGCAGAAGAGCAGGAAGGGCTAAGCAATGAGGGTTATGGGACTTGCCTAGGGTCTCACAGGTAAGAAGTATCTAAGGCCAGTTTTCAAACCAGGAGTTGCCATCTCTAGGTCTAGCTCTCTGACAACTGAACCACCCATCTGCTCCTTCCTTGTCGGTCTTGAAAGCAGCCAGCCCAGATGGAACATATGGGTAAGTAGCTTCTCAGCCAAAAAAGAGCTAAGTCAGTATGGCAATGTGGTCTAAGGAAGTCCCTAGGACACAGAGGACACTCTAACCCCTACAGAGGAAGTCCACTGGATATGTGCCCACTTGCCCAATAGAGCCCATCATTCTTTGTCTCTGTCTCTGTCTCCCCAGAAAAAGCCAGTTCATTCAGCCCCAGTGGGGTACCAAAAGTCAGGAGCACATGGACATGAAAAGAAATTGGCTGGCTTTCAGCAGGTTTCCTTGTAAGGAAATCTTCAACTAGAGATATGTGGGGAGGAAGGCAGAGCAACAGGGAGCCAAGGCCGGAGGGTGGCTGGATAGGTAGTGGGGTTTGACCCTCATCTACTACACCTGCTGCTGGAGAACACGATTCAACTTTAATGATGGGATTTTCCCCCAGCATCTCCAGAGCTCTTTGTTTCACTCTGGTCATCACTGACCAGTCTGGCTTCCAGACAAGGCCAGACAGATTGTTCTGCAGTTTGGGTTTCAGCCAGCTCCTTCCTTCTAATGAACTGTCATTCAAAAGCCTCTGCCCTATAAGAAGCCACGTGATGAGGTTCAGCACAGGTGGTGATGGCCATATGTGGGCAACAGACCACTGTGTCTAGGTTGTGGGGGTCGCTGGGACGCACCTGTCCTGACTTCTTTTATTAGGAATGTTTTATCCATTTGCACCTGCCCTGACTTCTTTTATTAGGAATGTTTTTTTTTCCTTTCCTTTTTTTTTATTAGACATTTATTAATATTCGTTTTTAATCTGTTTACATACTTTATGCCCCTACTTTCCCCTTCACCCCCCCCCCCGCTCTCCCCCCACCCATGGCCAACGCACATTTCCACTGGTTATAACATGTGTCCTTGTTCAGGGTCTATTTCCCATTCATGTCCGCCTCAGCCCATGCATTCAAGCAATTGTTTATCTTATATGTTTCCTCTCCTGCAGTCCTTCCTCTGAATGTGGGTAGTTTCTTTACCATAAATCCCTCAGAGCTGTCCTGTGTCATTGCATTGCTGCTGGTACAGAAGTCCATTACATTCAATTTTACCATAGTATATCAGTCTCTGTGTACAATGTTCTTCTGGCTCTGCTCCTTTCGCTCTGCATCACTTCCTGGAGGTCTCTTCAATTTGCATGGAATTCCTCCAGTTTATTATTTTATTAGGAATGTTTTATCCATTTGCTTCTAGGCATTTTGGTCCTCCAAGACCCTAAAAAGCAACCCTAAACACCAGATTTTCTAGATGAATTTCAAAGAAAGAAAGTGAACTCTCAATGAGACTTTTTGTTTGTTCATTTGTTGTTCTTAAACTCTTCCTTTTGTCTTAGAATTCATACTAAGTATCAGTTCCAATTGCAGAAGAGCAATAAGGATCAAGCAACTGGAGTTGAAGTGACTTGCCCAGAGTCATACAGCTTCTCAATGAGACTTTGCAAAAGAACTCTCTTTTGTTAGGGCATGTGTTGTGATTTTTAGGACTAAAAAAAAAAAATGTCCACAAACATGACAAATATGGAAATGTGTTTTTATGATAACACATGTAGAACCAAGAGCAAACTGTGCTATCTCAAGGAGGGAGGAGGGGAAGGAAGGATGGAAGGAATGTGGATTATGAAATGTTAGAAAAACAACCCCAAAAATTGTTTTTACATGTAAATTGGGGTGAAAAGATTAGGAAAAATTATCAATATACTCTCAGTACAGAGCCTGAATGCAGAAAGATAATCATCTAGATCAGGGGTCGGCAACCTTTTTGGCCGTGAGAGCCATAAACGCCACATTTTTTAAAATGGAATTTCGTGAGAGCCGTACAGTGCTCACAGTGCACTCCTGTAACAGCGCCTGAAAAAAAAAATTGACTTTATGGCTCCTGAAGAAAGAGCCATATCAGGTCCTCAAAAAAGCCGACCCCTGGGCTAGACAATTGGGGTTAAGTGACTTGCCCAGGGTCACACATATAAGAAGTATGAGGTCGTATTTGAACCCAGAACCTCCCATCTCTTGGCCTTGGTCTCTATCCATTGAGTCACCTTGCTGCTCCCTTTTTGTCTCCTATAGCTCCAAGTCAAGCACAAATTGGTACTGAATAAATATTTGTTCTGATTATGCTAATTTGTGTCAGACCAAATAATGATGAGCATGGGATGATTAGATCTGGAAGTGAGAGGACCTTATACAGAGCAGCTAGTCTGTTTTACGGAAGAAGAAACTGAGTCCCAGAGAGAAGATGGAACTCACCCAACATCACACAGGTAGTATCTGAGTTAGGATCCTCTGACTGGCAATAATTTGTTCATTGCAGATTGTGTATTATGGTACTATGAACAGAGTGCCAGACTTAGAGTCAAGTGATCTGGGTTCAAATTTTACCTCACACACTTACCAGCTGAATTACTCTGGACAAGTCAATGAGGAACCTCAAGTTTTTTCCCTGTAAAATGAGTGAGTTGGATTCAATAACCTCTAAAGTCCCTCCTACTGCTGAATTGATGACCTACCTATAGAAGATAATTTTTCATTATTCAACAGTATACAGATGGGGCAGCTAGGTGGCTTAATGGATGGAGTGCTAGGCCTGGAGTTAGGAAGATCTGAGTTCAAATCCAGACTCAGATATCTCCTAACTGTTTGATCTTGGGCAAGTCACTTAACCTCCATATATCTAGGAGGCAGGTGGGTGACTCAATGGATACAGTGCTGGACCTGGATATAAGAAGACCTGAGTTTAATTATACACAGTAACTGAAAATTGTGGGATGATCAAACAGGATAGACTTTGCTACCAAGAGCAATACAATGATCCAGGACAATTTTGGGAGACTAATGAAAAAGAAATCTCTCCACCTCCAGAGAAGGGACTGTTGGAGTAGAAATGCAGATGGAAATGTGGTTTGTCACTTGTTTATTTGGGTATATGATTTGGGGTTTTGGTCTTATAAGATTAGTCACTTATAAAAATGAATAACATGGAAATAGGTTTTGAGAGATAACACATATATAACCCAGTGGAATTGCTTGTCAGTACTTGAAAGGGAGAAGGAAGAGGGGAGGGAGAGAACATGAATCATGTAACCCTGGAAAACTTATGTATGTGTACATTTATATTACTGGAATAAAATAAAGAAAAAAAATTTAAAAATAAAATAAAATATTATCCAAAAAAGAGACGACAACCCGAGTTCAAATCCAGCCTCTGGCATTTCCTAGCCATGTGACCTTAGGCATAATCTCTTTATGCATAAGAAGTAGCTAGGTGACTCAGCAGATAAGCAGTGTTAGACCTGAGTTTGAATTCAGCCTCATATCCCTCTTAGCTGTGTGATCCTGGGTAAGTCACTTAACTGTATTATTGCTTGAGAAAAGGAACCACTGGCTCCCTCTCCTGGTCTCCTTCAAACCACCTAATGTGCTTCTGTTTTGTTTTTTTTTAGATCCTCACATTCTGTCTTAGAATCAATGCTAATTATCAGTTCTAAGGCAGAAGAGCAGCAAGGACTCAATGATGGTGAACCTTTTAGACCAAGTGCCCAAATTGTAACCCTCATACCGCATGTGAACTACCCCATCACCCTAGACAGGGGAGGAGGAAGCACTCCCATTGGGCTGCTGGGTAGAGGGGTGGGTGATTGAGAGAAATGTCCTCAGGTGCATGTGGAAAGGGAGAGGGGAGCATCCCCCCTCCAAGCACACTGCCATAGGTTCACCAACACAGGACTAGATAATTGGAGTTAAGTGACTTGCCCAGGGTCACACAGTTAGAAGTGTCTGAGGCCAGATTTGAACCCAGGACCTCCTATTTCCAGGCCTGGCTCTCTATTCACTCACTTCACCTAACTGGCCTTTGTGCTTCCTTCCGGCTTTCCCTCATCACTTGGATCAATCATCTACCCTTTTGCCTTCAGCTTCTCCCTGTTCCCTCCATTCCTGTCCCCCAACCCTAGTCACAGCTCTCAGAAATGCCTCTGTAGTTGTCTGTCAATCAGTTGGGAAATCTGAATTTGTAACACTTCCTTTTCAGTTTAATAGCCTTTTCTTCTACTGGGCAACAGGACCTACAGTACCATTGGCAGCATAAATGGGAAGCAGAGACAATATTTCTCCACCATGAGCAAAACATAAGAATAGGCTGTATTCATTTCTCAGATGACCTAGATAAAGTGGGGAAGGAATGGGGCAAAGAGCATACGTAAATTTTCATAAGGAAATAATGATAATAGCTACCAATTATATTGCATTTTAAGGTTTCAAAGGTCTTTACAACTATTTTCTTATTTTTATCATAACAACCCTGGAAATTGGATGCTATTCTCCTCATTTTACATATGAGGAAACTGAGGCTAAGAAAAATAGGCAGCACAATGGATAGAGAGCCAGACCTAGAGATGGGAGATTCTGGGTTCAAATCTGGCCTCATACACTTCCTAGCTGTGTGACCCTGGACAAGTCAATTAAGCCCTATTGGCTAATCCTTACCACTCTTCTGCCTTAGAATCAATACTTAGTGTTGATTCTAAGACAGAGGGTGAGTTTTTAAAAAAGAAAAAGAAAAGAAAGGTTCAGTGACTTGCCCAAGGTCACACAGCTAATGTGTCAGAGATAAGAATTGAATCTAGTTTTCCTGACTCCAGCTTCTGTACCCTAGCCATTGTGCCACTTAGCTGCCATAAATGTTAAGTTATTCATCCTTCATTTTGAAGATGTCCAATGATATCACTGGCCTTAACTTGTTCATGAACTGGATTTAAGTGAGGTGCAGCTGCACAATGTCATCAGCCTCGCTCTCTCTTCCAGAGTCTTCCAAGTCTAGAGACCTTGCAAAAATCAAGACAACTGGCAATGGCCCATGATGCAATGGATGGCCTCGGTGTCTTCAGGGTCTTCCGTTGCCTTCATGTCCTTTGGAACAAGTTGTTCTCATCAACCCATTCTGCTGGAGGAAGTATTCACGTGCTTGGAGTAGACATTCCCCTAACTCATTGATGAATCTGAGGCTCCCCGGTCACCTCTCTGCCAAGATGGTGCCACTGTGCATGCTATGGCTTCTTGGAGCCACAGGTGAGAAGTGCACGAAAGCTGGTCATCAAGGGTGGATGAACAGTCCTGAAAAGGATTGGGCAAGTCCTCCCATGAGAGGTGCTAGAATTCCCTGAACACCCCATCTACCATGAATGTTTGAGAAGGCAGGAAGTAGAGGCTGTGCGGTGTTGAGAAACAGAAGGGAAGTGCAGGGAATAAATGGAGAGAACAGAAGTGGCAACAGGAGGGATGAAGGTAAGAGCATCCTGGAAATCTCTTTCATTTGGGAAACAGCAAAGAGCTCTGGACTTTGTATTGTAAGCCCTGGGCTGCAATCTCACCCTACTGCCTCTAAGCCAATGGAACACTGGGAAAGTCATTGCTCTCCAGCCCCAATATTATTATTATTAATATCTATCCATCATTATACAATATCCATCATTAAGTTGATAACGTGCAAGCTGGTGAGGCAGCATATGTAGGGGATAGACAGTTGACTGTGGAATCAGGAAGACACGAGTGTAAGTCCCACTTCTGCTACCTCTTGGCAACAGCTAAGACTAACCTGTAGAGCAGGGGATGACCTGCACTGATGTGGTAGCTTCCTCATCAGTCGTTCCCTATAGCAAAGAAGTCAGTCCCCGTGCTACCTGTCTCAGAGGGTTGTTGTGAAGCTCAGATGTATGAGATACTTTATGTAAAGCACTTTATGAACCTGAAAGACTATGCAAATGTAAGCTAATACTATTATTAACCCAGAGTTCACTCTGCCCCGGAGATTGCTGGGTCTTCTCTCTGGTCTTTTGAGATTCTAAAAAGTGTCAATTGCCTGCAGATCACTGACTTCCTGCCAGAGATTTTTCTGATTTCTTCCCATTTTTCTGTAGTCACTGGAATAATTTTTTGTGATTCTTCCTTCATGGTAGACTCAAGCACTGTTTACCAAACACCATTCTTTCCTCTCCTCCCTCTCTTGTTTACTCTCACTTTTTTGTTCTCATTCTTATACTTTCTCCCTCACTCTCACCTCTCTCCTTTTCTCTTCCCCATCCCCTTTTTTTTCTCATATCGATCTCCCTCTCTTCCCCCTCCTCTTTCCCTTTCTCTTGTCCCTCTCCTTCTTTTCCCTCATTTCCTCCCTCTTTTTCTTCCTCTTTCCCTCCTGTGCCCCCTCCAAAGAAATGCTTCAGATGAAGGAAATAATGAAAAATGATGCCAAGGTTTTGAACCTGGGTGACTTGGGGAAAGCTGATGATGGTATCCACAGAAATAAATGGTAGCCAGCATGAACCGGAAAAACTGTATGACTGACAAAATGAGGATTCCTTAAACTGTTCGCATTCTAAGACCTCAATGGACCCCTAATGAGATATTTGTTCTGTCACTCAAATTCATAGTTCCCCATTGGGTTTAAATATGAACAAGATATGAAAGATCCTAGATTGCAAGGGATAGAGGTCACCATTATTATTTAACAGCACAGAAAGGGTATCTTCCTAAGCATCTGACATGAGAATGAGTAACAATGGTACCTGCCCAATTGTCAGGTCAGGCATTGCCATCAAGAACATCCGGAAGGACTGTGGCATCCTTTTTCTGAGGAAGGGCCTTAAAGGCGGGGATGCATAACAGCAACAATAAATATGAAATGGAAGAACTCAGAAGATGAAAACACATAATAGGTATGGTTGGAGGAGCTCAGCTTTGGGCTATACTCTGGAGATGAATGCAAGGGACTCCCTCCAAATCAAGTTGACATGTAATCGAATGCCCTTGTCAGATCAGTTCAAGCTTTGTGGAAATTTTAGTGTTAGTATATAAGTGGAGAAGGAGACAGAAAGTTATGATACCTTGACTGGGTTGGCCCTAGATTTCCCCCTGCTTGCTTCCCTGGTGATGTTGTATGTGGTCTCGAATGTTGTACTTCAAATAGAGCTTGAGGTGGTATCAGCAGCTAGGTATAGCAATCAAATTCTGCTCAACTGACTTATAAAATTCATTCCGTAAAAAATGACTGTTATTTTTTTTATTATTTATTATTATTCGCTGTTGGCCACCCTAGATACAATAATGAAATCTTTAAGGAGTGTATAATCTTCTGAAGTAGGAGGCACAGCAAGCACAATGCTAAAGAAATTTAAGGTACTACAAGAGGAAGGAGACACTAAATCCTGGGGATAGGGACTTGGGTAATTGTACTTTATATTTGCTGAATTTACTTCCTCTGCAGATATTGGCATCCTCATTGTTCACCATTGACCACTAACTTGATCCTGTTTCAGATGACTTTTCTCACTTACGTGCTCTTAACTTCCCTCTTTTAAATGTTCTTAAGTCATGACTTCTCTCACTTTAATGCTCTCAACTTCACTCACAACTTCCCTCATTTAAAAACTCTTAACTTCCCTGACTTAAGTACTTGTAACTCTTTTCTACCTATATTCTCTTAACTTCTCAGACTTAAGTGCTCTTAACTTCCCTGACTTTAGTGAACTTAAGTTCCCATACATAAGTGATCTTAACTTTTTTTCAACTTAAATCTTCTTAACTTCTCCAACTTCTCTTAACCTTCTTCATTTAAGTCTCTTAACTACTCAGACTTAAATGCTCTCAGGTCCATTCACTTAAGTGCTCTTAAGTTCCCTGACTTGAGAACTCAATCTTTTGCTACTTATATGTTTATAACTTCTAAGGTTTAAATGCCCTTAACTTCTAAAGTTTAAGTATTCTTAACATCTCAAATTTAAGTATTCTTAACTTCACTCACTTAAATGCTCTTAAATACCCAGACCTTAACTTTTCTACCTTTTATCTTCCCTCACTTAAGTGTTCTTAATTTTTTTCAATATAAGTGCTCAACTTCATCTTACTTAAGTGCTCTTAAGAGCCCTTAACTTCCCTGACTTAAGAGTTCTTAACTTTTTTTTCTACTTATATTCTCTTAACTTCCCTCACTTAAGTGCTCTTCTCCTATTCCTTTTATTCCTATTTATTCCTACTCCTCCTACTTCTCTTCCTCCTAATCCTACTAGTTCTACTAGATCTACTCCTAGTCTTTTTCTTTCTATTCCTATTCTTAATTTCATTCACTTAAGTGCTCTTAACTTCATGTACTTAAGTAGCATGCTTTATCATTGGTTCTCTGGAATTATGGTGGACCATTGCATTGATTAGAATTCTTGAGCTAGGAGCTCTGACTCAAAATTATTTATCTCCATATTATTAATGTTATTATTTAAATTATTCTCCTGAACCCAGGTATTTTTAAAATTCTTAATATTTTACTTATGTCATTAAATATCTCCCAATTACATGAAAAAAAATTTTAATTTCTTTTTTAAAAATTTTGAATTCTAAAATCTATCTATCTAACCCTTCCCCCCTCTTTGAGAAGGCAAGTAATTTGATATAGATTATACATATGCAGTTATGCAAAACATTTCCATATAAGACAAAAGAAAGCACAGAGATAGGCAAAAACAAAAAAACAAAAAAAATCCTAAAATAATAAAGAAAGTTAAAAGGTATGCTTCAAACCACACTCAGACTCCAACAGTCTGCTCACTTCACTTTTCATCAGTTTATCAGTCTTCCCAGGTTTTACTGAAACCACTTCACTCATCATTTATTTTAACACAATAGTATTCCATCACAATTATGTTGCACAATTTGTTTGGCCATTCCCCATTTGATGGGCATCTCCTCAGTTTTCAATTCTTTGCCACCAAAAAAAAAAAAAAGAACCACTATAAATATTTTTGTACAAGTAGTTCCTTATCCCTTTTCTTTGATCTCTTTGAGATATGGACCTATTAGTGGTGTTGGTTAAAAGATATGAAAGGTTTTATAGCCCTTTGGGCCTAGTTCCAAATTGTTCATCAGAATAATTAGATCAGTTCACAACAATGCATTACCATCCCAACTTTTCCAAATCCCCTCCAACATTTGTCATTTTCTTTTTCCTTGTCATATTAGCCAATATGATAGGTATAAGTAGTACCTAAGAGTTGTTTTAATTTGTACCTCTCTAATCAATATTGGTTTAGAGCATATAACAATAGGGGGCAGCTGGGTAGCTCAGTGGATTGAGAGTCAGGCCTAGAGACGGGAGGTCCTAGGTTCAAATCTGGCCTCAGACACTTCCTGGCTGTGTGACCCTGGGCAAATCACTTGACCCCCATTGCCTACCCTTACCACTCTTCTAACTAGGAGTCAATACACAGAAGTTAAGGGTTTAAAATAAAAAAATTAAAATAAATAGAGCATATAACAATATATATATAACCTTTAATTTGAGAAATTAGGTCTTTACTAGGGAAACTTGCTGCAAATTTTTTTCTAGTTCCCTCCTTTTCTTTTAATCTTGGCTACATTTGTTTTGTTTGTGCAAAAGCTTATCAGTTTGATATAATCAAAATTATCCTTTTTGTAGTCAGTAATGCTCACTATCTGTTGTCTGGTCATACACTCTTCCTTTGTCCATAAACTTTACAGATAAAATATTTCACGCTCCCCTAATTTGTTTATATCTCCCTTTATGTCTAAACAATTTATCCATTTTTACCTTACCTCAGTATACAGTATGAGGTATTGGTCTATGCTTAGTTTCTTCCAAACTGCTTTCTAGTTTTCCCAGCAATTTTTGTCAAATGGCAAATTCTTATCCCAAACTTGGATCTTTGGGTTTATTGAGCACTAGTTGTCATTTATTCCTGTGTATTATGTACCTAATATATTCTACTGATTCATCACTCTATTTCTTATCCAGTACCAGTTCATTTACATGATTACCTCTTGTATTATAGTTTGAAATCTGGAATTGCTAGATTACCTCCTTTCACTGTTTTCCATTGATTCTCTTGATATTCTTGACCTTTTGTTCTTCCAGATAAATTATGTAAAATATTTTACAAACCTTTAAAGTATTATATGAACACTAGCTATTATTATGGGTCCTAAGGATGAATATAAGTCAATGAATATATTTGTTGAATGAGCGAACTAATATTCTAGCCTAAATTCCTTAAATAAAAACTAAAATCTGTTCCTTCTAGTTGTGTCCTAGGTGAAAATAGAAAACAACTGATCATTGTCCTTCACATAATTACTGTTTGTGAATTTTAAGACATGACACTATCTGATTTTTAAAAAGTTTTATTGATAACTTTTAATTTTACATCACAGTCTTTCTGGATATATCCTTTATTTCTTCCCTTTCCATCCAGTAGGTATTTCTTTATAACAACATCAAAGCCAAAAATTAAGTAAAATCAGCAGACACACTGTGTATGACATAACATGTAACATTTTTCACCCATAGTCCCCTACCCCCATCCCAAAGGAAAGCAGTAAGATGCATCTTTTTATTCAACTCTTTTTGGGGTCCAAGATTGACCATTTTTATCAAGCAGCATTTGGTTTCATTTTGTTGTTATTCTGTAACAATGATGGCATCAATGCGACAGTACTATAATCATTACATATACTTCCTTGGTTGGGTTTATACTCTGCATCAGTTCCTACAATTCATCCCAGATTTCCCTCAATTTCTCATATTAGTTTTTTCTTATAGTACAATAATACCCTATTATGTTCACATAGCACAATTTATTTAGACATTACCCAACTGATAGGCACCCAGATCTGTGCCACCACTCACCCAAAAAGTACTACTATGAACATTTTTATCTATATGGGATCTCTTTGTCTTTGACCTACTTCTGATACATGCTAAGCAGTGAGATCTTTAAGTCAAAGTACATAAACATTTCAGTCACTTTTTTCTATAATTTCAAGTTATTTTGCAGATTGGTTGGACCAGTTCAAAGCTCCAACAACAGTGAATTAGTGGGGCAGCTAGGTGCCTCAATGGATAGAGAGCCAGGCCTAGGTTCAAATCTAGCCTCAGATACTCCCTAACTATGACCCTGGGCAAGTCACTTAAATCCAATGGCCTACTCCTTATCACTTTTCTGCCTTAGAATCAATATTTAGTATTGATTCCAAGACAGAAGGTAAGGGGTTTTGTTTTTTTAAGTATATTTCTGCACCTGTCTCTCCATAGTCTCCCCAAGATTGACTTTGTCTTTTGTAATCTTTGCCTATTTTCTTGGCATAAGTTGCAACTCCAGAGTTGTTTTAATTTTTATCTTACTTTCTAGTGAATTGGAGCAATATTTCTCGTGGTCATTAATAGTTTACATTTCTTCTTTTGAAAACTGTTTGTGGGGGCAGCTAGACAGATATTTTTAAGCTGTATGACCATGAGCAAGTCATCTAACCTCCATGGCCTAGCCCTTACTACTCTTCTGCTTTGGAACCAATATACAGTATTGATCCTAAGACAAAAGGAGGAAGAAAAGAAAAGAAAAGAAGAGAAAAGAAAAGAAGAGAAGCGAAGAGAAGAGAAGAGA
>NC_058131.1:529893942-529914657 GCF_016433145.1 Gracilinanus agilis | reverse complement strand
CCTAGAACAAGTTTGGATATTATAATTCCAAGCCGCTTTGCCCCCCACCTAGATTTCTAATTTTTTTACTCTGCCAATTCAAGGAAATCCCTTTGTTGTTGTTGTTGTTAGTCAACTTCTTTGAGATCTCATTTTGGGTTTTCTTGGCAGAGATATTGGAGTAGTTTGCCATTTCATTCCCCAGCCCCATTTTACCCATGATGGTTAAGTGACTTGCCCAAGATCACACAGTTAGAAAGTGTCAGAGTGCATATTTGAACTCAGGAAGATGAACCTTCCTGACTCCAGGATTGGTGCGTCATCTAGTTGCGCCTAGTAAAATCCCATTACTTTGAGCCAGTTGTATTCTCTAGCTGCCTACTGAAATATAAAAAACTTTGGTTGGGCTCATGAGCTCATGAATCTTAGGAGTGAGAATTAACAGAATATGCAGTTTCTAATTACATTATTATTATATATGTTATAACATAATATATATTATAGAAAATATATAATACAGAAACTAATATATACTAATAATATATAAATATATAACATATAATATGAAAACATACATATAATAATTATGTATAATATAATAATATGAATAAAATGAATTTTTCAATTCTTTTCCTAGGACAAGTTTAGATATTATCATTCCAAGTCACTTTGCCCCCTCCTAGATTTTTAATTTTTAATTTAATAATATTTATATTAAATATATAATAATTATACATATTAGTTTCTAATACCCATGCCTACCCAGTCTAGATGGTGGCAGGGGAAAGTCTTGTGCTGGGTGTTACATATATGGAGGTAATGTAAATGTTGGCTGAGAGAATGCGATATATGACACCACATACCTGTTCAAGGCTCAGAGACTTTGGGCATGAGAACCAACTTTGAACTTTTTTTTTTTAATTAAAAAATTTTTTTCCATGATTACATGATTCATGTTCTATCCCTCCTCTCTTCTCTCTCCCCTCCCAGAATTGACAAGCAATTCCACTGAGTTATACATATATTATCATTCAAAACCTATTTCCATATTATTCATTTTTGTAATAGTCTTTTAAAACCAAAACCTCAAGTCACAAACCCATATAAACAAGTGATAAATCATATGTTTTCTTCTGGATTTCTTCTCCCACAGTTCTTTCTCTGGAGGTAGATAGCATTCTTTCTCATAAGTCCCTCAGAATTGTCCTGGATCATTGCATTGCTATTAGTAGCAAAGTCAATCATATTTGATTGTCCTACAATGTTTCAGTTACTGTGTACAATGCTCTCCTGATTCTGCTTATTTCATTCCTCATTAGTTCGTGTAGGTCTTTCCAGTTATTATAGAAATCTATCAATTCATCATTCCTTATAACATAATAGTATTCCATCACCATCACATACCACAAATTGTTTAGCCATTCCCCAATCAAGAGACATTCCCTCATTTTCCAATTTTTTGCCACCACAAAATGTACAGCTATAAATATTTTTGTACAAACAGAACCTTTCCCATTTAAAAAAAAATCTGTTTGGGATATAAACCTAATTGGATCAAAGGACATGCATTCTTTTAAAGCTCTTTGGGCATATTATAATTCCAAATTGCCTTCCAGAATGGTTGAATCAATTCACAACTCCACCAGCAATGCATTAGTGTCCCAATTTTACCACATCCCTTCAACATTTATTATTTTCCTTTACTGTCATATTGACCACTCTGTTAGGTGTAAAGTGGTAGCTCAGAGTTGTTTTGATTTACATTTCTCTAACCAGGAGGGATTTAGAACATTTTTTTCATGTGAGTATTGATAGTTTTGATTTCTTCATCTGAAAACTGCCTATTCCCATCCGTTGACCATTTATCAATTGAAGAATGATTTGATTTCTTATAAATTTTACTTAGTTCTTTGTATATTTGAGAAATTAGACTTTTATTAGAAAATTTTGTTATAAAATTTTTCCCTGTTTGTTGTTTCCCCTCTAATTTTGGTTGCATTGGTTTCATTTGTACAAAAACTTTTTTATTTAATAAAATCAAACTTATTCATTTTACATCTTGTAATGTTCTCTATCTCTTCCTTGGTCTTAAATTCTTCCCTTCTCCATAGATCCGACAGCTATACTATACTACATTCACCTAATTTATATATAATATCACTATGTTTAAATCATATACCCATTTTGAACTTCTCTTGGTATAGGGGTGAGATATTGATCTAAACCAGTGATGGGCAAACTACAGCCCCTCCGGCCAGATTCGGACACCCTTAAATGTTCTATCCTGCTGCACAACATTATTCCTAATCTGACAAATACAATAAGTAGGATACAATACAATGAAACTTCGAAAGAGTTGCCTTAGAAACAGACTGACAGATGAACATTTCCTTTCCTTTGGCCCCCTCTTTAAAAAGTTTGCCTATTACTGATCCAAAACTAATTTTTGCCATACTGTTTTCTAATTTTCTCTGCAATTTCTGTCAAATAGTGGGTTCTTTTTCCCAAAGTTGGAATCTTTGGGTTTATTGAACACTAGATTGCTAAGGTAATTTACCCCTAGTCTAATTTCACTCATGAAGATGGTATTAACTCTCCTCCAC
Organism: Gracilinanus agilis; assembly: GCF_016433145.1. Lineage (NCBI taxonomy): Eukaryota > Metazoa > Chordata > Mammalia > Didelphimorphia > Didelphidae > Gracilinanus > Gracilinanus agilis. The sequence continues at coordinate 529,912,075 of NC_058131.1, read as the reverse complement.
CTACTTTTAAATTTAATCAACAAAAGCGAATATACCCATACTTAACCCTAAAATAGGGGAAGTCCACAAGCTACTTACTAAAGGAGTTTGCACCTCCAAAAAGCAACTGACTGCCCCCTGGCCAGTCCCAAGCAAATTTAAAGACTACAATTGGTCCCCTAAAGTGGAGGAAGGAACAGGAAGTGACATAAAGAAGGGTCTTTAAAAATGGTTGAAACTTTCTGTCATGGGGTCTTCAAGTTCTTTTGAGGCTCTGGAGGCTGGTGGAGGATCTTCTTCAGCATGGACCTGGGACTCTAACATTTGGTAAGACTGCCCTTGGATCTTCCCCTTTGGACTACAATGTGGGTGAATAAAAAGCTGACTCCTTTCCTGGCTTCTAGAGTAGAGATATTTGAACAGTGACAGATAGACAGAAGTCTAGCTCAAAGGGTGGCAGATAGAAATCTAGCTTGATACTCCTCTTGGAAACTGGAGATAAGACCATTCAGTCTCAGTGGTTCATGATCTAAACTACACATCCCATTTTGAGGCTCCTGGCAATGACAGAGGGGCTCTTCTCCTACTCTTTGCAAAGGAGACAGATCTCAGATAGTATCTAGCCACGTTACCTGAAAGCCACAAGTCTATACGTTTAGATGTCCCACACACATTTATATTAAAAGTCCAAAACACAATTCATTATCTTCCCTCCCCCCACCCCAAAAAAAAGCCATCCCCTCTACTAGACTTTCCTATTTCCATTGACGGTACCATCTTCCATGTGTGACCCATTTGAACATGCTGGCTACTCTAGCCACACTTCACTTTACTTCTCCTGTCATCATTTTGCCAGCCACCTGGCCACCAAAACCTGAAACCATGACGTAGAAGACCTAACTCCTTCAGCTCTAGGACTGCCAATCTAGATTCTCAAGATCTGGATTGGTAAATGCCTCAAAAGTGGTCTGCTACATTGGGAAGGCTACTCCAGCATTTTATATGTTATTCTCCTTCCTGTTCTCCACAAAGCAGCCAAACTGGCCTTTTCTCTATAATTCATATATAGCATACCATCTCCCATGTCCAAGCCTTTGTAATAGATATCTCCCATGCCTGACATTCATTCTACTTTAATTCCAGTCTCATACAATCTTTCATTTACTTCAAGATGCAGTTCAAGACTTTTCTGTTCCCAACTCCTGCCCTTCCTCCCTAACTATCTCATTCTTATCTACTTTGTATTTATTTTTATCTGTATAGACATACATACATGTATATATGTAACTCAGATTTCCAGCCAAGCTTAGAATAATTTGCATGAGACTCCTAATTAGTAGGAAAAAATAATGACATGTGACTGCATGCCTGACTAAGGAGGAGAGTTGGGGTGAGAGTTTTGGAAAGGAAATTTTTCATTCCTTTTTCAAGAGAAACAGATAAGGGTTCCAGACTCCCTTTGGAATCAGTTCCAAAAAGGAGGAAACCAATTCTCAATATGCCCCCTCAATGTGTTTTATATTACTTTGATAAATTTGGGTGAAATTTCCCTTTGGCTGAGATTAGGAGCTCTCTCTTGGTTAAGCAGAGAATTCATCTCACTCCCACTTAAAGAACTCATTCATTCTTGAGTATTTTCTGCTATATTCTAATCCAAAGAACTCTGATTTCATTTCACTATCTGTCTGTATAAATGGATTTTCTATTCTTTCATGATTTCTGATGATGTTTTGAGTAACCAGTGTTGGGCAGAAAGAGGCCAAGGCTTTGGGTATCAACTTGGGAGACCCTCTCATCTTAAGGGGTAGTGGCCAGGAAAATGTCTCTTTGTCCTAAATCAAGTGTGCCCCTAATCTAGCAATATATTTGGTGGGAGTAGGGCAGATGGATATAATTCTAGTACTAGATGGTTTCTCTTAGAGAAGGAAAGAGCTCTTGATAAACTTCAGTGGCTTCAGTTACCTCCAGGATTAAATATTAAATCATCTGGTTTTTAAAGCCTATCCCAACCCAGATCCTTCCTACTTCTCCAGTCTTCTTACACTTTTTCCTCTCTTCATACTTTAAGATCCAGCCAACATTGGTCTACATGCTGTTCCCTGCACATGCCATGCCATCTGCAGACTCATTTTTTTCATCGGTTTCATCAGCATCATGCCTTGAACACTTTCCCTTCTCACCTCTACATCTGAACTCCTGACTTCTTTCAAGCCTCAGCTCAAATCTTATTTTCCTTCTTTATTTTAATATTATTTTATTTTCCCTCACTCATATGTAAAAACAGTTTAAAATATTTTTTTAATTTTGAGGTCCAAATTATCTGCCCCCTGAGGTACCACCCCACACCTAGCAGAGTGGCTAAAATGATAGCAAAGGAAAGTAATAAATATTGGAGGGGGTGTGGCAAAATTGGTACATTAATGCATTGCTGGTGGAGTACTGGATTGATCCAACCATTCTGGATGGCAATTTGGGCCAAAGGGCTTTAAAGGATTGTCTGCCTTTTGATCCAGCCATACCACTGCTGGCTTTATACCCCAAAGAGATCCTAGAGAAAAAGACTTGTACAAAAATATTTATAGCCACACTCTTTGTGGTGGCAAAAAAAAATGGAAAATGAGGGTATGCCCTTCAATGGGAAATGGTTGAACAAATTGTGGTATCTGTTGGTGTTGGAATACTATTGTACTGGAGGGAATAATGAACTGGAGGAATTCCATGTGATAAATGGGAATGTAAGAAGAAAATATTGAACCAGGGGAGATGGAAGGAAGGAAGCTTTTGCTGAAGAACCAGAAAGTGAAGGGGAAATTCTCAGACTCCTGAACTGGAATTTCGAGAAGGATAAGTGCCATCTGGGAGTTGGGTTTTGAACTCGAGGGTGGAATCATCTCAAAAACCCAGCTCTGGCCTCCTGGTGACTTTTCCATTTGTTCCTGAGAGAAAACAGTTAGTTCCCAAATATTTATTTGCTCCCTGATTTGAATGCAACCCCTGAAGAAGTTTGAAGAAGGATTTTCCAGCATTTTGAACTGAACTACTAAATTTGCCTTGGTAGACTGGTTTCTCACCAAGGTGGACAGGGTCAAACCTGGCACCTGACTCCATTTCCATCTACAACTTGATCTAAGACTATTTATTGTGAGCTTATCTTAGATTTAGTTAGATTAGAGGGAAATTGAGACAGAGAGAGTAGAACAGAGCAGCCTCAGCTTGGCTGACGAAAGAAAGGGCTTTGTGAAAAGTCAGTGGATAGGAATAAGATAGGTTTCTTTAAGATTAGGGAAATCCTCAGCCCACATTCCTTATCCTTTCCCAAATAACCTTTTGTTTAATAATTTTAAAATAATTTTAAAAATTTAAAAATAAATTTTTATTTAATGAACCTGTTATCTATAAGTGCAGTCAGAATGATTTCAACTGGCCTAAGACTGACATCTCGCCTCTGTCCTTAAAAGGATCATTAGCCCTGATTGGGTTAAGCAAACCCCAGTCACCCATCATTTATTTACCACCCTTTCATTCATCCTTTCACATGTGAACTGGAATGACCTCCAGGAACTGATGCAGAGCAAAAGGAGGAGAACCAAGAGAACCCTTTACACAGAGACAGATACACGGTGGCACAATCAAATGTAATGGACTTCTCTACTAGCAGCAATGCAATGATCCAGGACATTTCTGAGGGACTTATGAGAAAGAACACTATCTACATCCAGAGAAAGAACTGTGGGAGCAGAAACATGGAAGAAAAACAACTGTTTGATCACATGGTTCAATGGGGATATGATTGGGGATGTAGACTCTAAGCACTCACCCTAATGCAAATATTAATAATATGGAAATAGGTCTTGATCAATGACACATGTAAAACCCAGTGGAATTTGCTTGTTGACTAGGGGAGGGGGTTAGGAGGAGGGGAGGGAAAGAACATGAATCATGTAGCCATGAAAAAATATTCTAAATTAATTAATTAAATTAAAATTTTCAAAACCAAATTATCTGCCCCCTACCTTATTGTTCCTTCCCCCTCCCTGAAACAGTAGGTAATCCAATATGGCTTTTACACATGTAATCATGTAAAACATCCAATGTTGCTTTTACAAGAGGCCTTTCCTGGCCTCACCCTTCCTTCTGGAATTGCCTCCAATTTAACCTGTATGCATTTTGTATGTACAGAATTGCTTGCATACTGTTTCCCCACCACTCCCTTAGAGTATGGGCTCCTTGAAGGCAGAGATTGTTTCATCTCCCCCCTTTTGTATCCCCAGCACTTAGCACAGTGCCTGGTACATAGTAAGCACCAATAAATGTTTCTTGCCTGGCTGGCTAACAGACAGCCTTTCTGCCCCTTTTCCTGCCCCCTTTAAAACAAGAATCACAATTTCCTTAGAGAATATTGTAGAAGATTCTAGAGTTATCTATTAATGCCTCCCCTAAAGCCAACTGTCTGTGGATTTAGGTATCCTATGTGGATATACACATCTTATATGGGACACTCACACCTCACATATATGTACATATATGATACATGCATGTTGCCTCCCCCAATAGAAAAAAAAGTCCTTGAGAGCAGGAATTGTTTCACTGTTGCCCGTGTCCCCAGTGCCTAGCATAATGCCTGGGATACAGTAAGTGTTCATTCAATGCATATGGATTGATTGAGAATTTTGAACCTGGGAACTCATCTTCAGGGGAACCAAGCCAACTGATATCAAGTGGTGAGGGAGTACCCAAAATGGCCTTAAGCAACATTTGTTATATAAACTTTTTTTTTAAACCCTTACCTTTTATCTTAGAATCAATATGATGTATTAGTTCCAAAGCAGAAGAGTGGTAAGGGCTAGGTAATGGGGTTAAATGACTTGTTCAGGGTCATACAACTAGGATGCATCTGAGGCTAAATTTGAACCCAGGACCTCCCTGCTCTAGGTCTTGCTCTTAATTCACTAAGCCACCTAGCTGCCCCCATTTGTTACATATACTTTTAATCATATAATAGAAAGATCATTCCATCCCTATACTTTTATTTTTTTATCATAAATTAGTGCAATATTTAATCAAACCTTTTGTTACATCTTATACTATGACCATGTAGTCTATATTCTTTTTTTTTTTAAACCCTTAACTTCTGTGTATTGACTTATAGGTGGAAGAGTGGTAAGGGTAGGCAATGGGGGTCAAGTGACTTGCCCAGGGTCACACAGCTGGGAAGTGTCTGAGGCCGGATTTGAACCTAGGACCTCCCCTTTCTAGGCCTGGCTCTCAATCCACTGAGCTACCCAGCTGCCCCCTATATTCTTTTATTGTTTGAATAAGATATTTTTTACTATAGTGATTATTTGATTTATATTAACCTGTGCTTGTGCTCCACTGATAAAAAACTTTTTGGTCATGACAGATTTTTTAAAAATTACTTTTGTATTGTACTTTAAAGTATGTTATTTGAAATTTTGTGCTATATTCATTATAGTCATTTTATAGTTTTTAAATTTTATATTAATTTAATTAATCTAAATCTATATAATAAAATTATATTAATTAATTTAATAGTTTTCTTTCTCGGTTATGTCTTAATCCATCTTAGGGTTAATGTGGTATTTGTTTTGTAGAAAGAGCTGGGTGGCTTATTATCTTGTTCTATGTTTGGAAACATTCTAGATAACATAGGGATTACGTGTTCTTAGAATTCACTTGTGAATGAGGCCCCAGTGAGGTCAGGAAACCTCCCAAGAGTGGATGGGGAGCACAGGGGCCCCTTGCCCTCCAAGCTGCCATCCCCCCAGTGCCCTGGGAAGAGCCCAGTAGCTGTCTCTATTGTGGCTATGGGACTAGAACAAGGGTAGACTGAAGCCACATACAACAGCCTCCAAAGAGAGATTATTAAATTTTCTGTATGAGCATTAACACCTTGGAAATCAGTAAATACTACACCTCGGGGCTTGATTTATTGTTGATTGTCTAGACTTAAGAAAGTAATGGAGGAAATGTTTACAATGTGGATTAAGCATAAAAGCACATACTTTTTTTTTTTAGCTTTTTGTTAAATATTTGCCAGCACAGAGGCAGCTAGGTGACTGGATGGATAGAGAAACAGGCCTAGAAACAGAAGGTCTTAGATTCAAATATGGCCTTAGACACTTCCTAGCTGTGTGACCATTGGCAAGTCACTTAATCACCTAGTCCAGTGATGGTGAACCTTTTGGAACATTTTAGGGACCCTGTGCCATGCTCCACCTCTCCCACTTCATGCCTGGACCTGCCCCCCATTGTGTGTCATGTCCCACCCCCAAGTATGTGTCCCACCCCCAACTGTGTGCCCTACCCCCTGACTTGCAGAGTGCTCCACCCACCCCTGCATTTGGGGGTGGGGACAAGCTCTGGGGGGGAGGCACCAGTGCCCCATACCCTCCCCTTTGGGGCGGGGCTAGGCTACCAGCCAGCCAAGCCAGGAGCCTGCCATGCCCACAGAGAGGACTTTGTGTGCCATCTTTGGCATGCGTACTATAGTTTCACCATTACGGACCTAGCCCGTATTGCTCTTCTGTCTAGGAACTGAGACTTAGTAGCAAGTCTAAGGAAGAAGGTAACAGTTTAAAAGGAAAAGAAAAAGAAATATTTTCCAGCACATCACTGGACTTGCTTTACCCCTAGTGCTGCTATTGGTGTTAACCCTATATTGTAGCCTGCTGCCCGTTTGCATGCTGGGATCCCCTAGTTGCAACTTTGAGGCTTCATCCCCTTGGAAGAAAGTCCCAAGTTTTATAAGCTGCTTTGCTGGAGCTCTGTTCTGGTCACCAGGCTCCTGGACTTGCTTCCAATGGCCTAACTACAACTGATAAGGTGCTGACTGCCGTAGAAGCCAAATTTTAATTCCTACAGCAGGAGGTTATTTCTGGCCATGGACCTTTTTGTGATCCCAGGGATAGAGAGACCAGCAATCAAGGCTCCTCTTGAGGAAGTCAGTCAACTAGCATTTCGAGTGCCTAGTACGTGGCTCTGTGCCAAGTCCTGGGGGTATAAAGAAAGGCTTTCAAGGAATCTCAAACATTCCAATAGGGGAAACTCAGGTATTCCTGGACACAGCGGTTGGTGCCATCTCCCCTTTGGCATGAAGGACCCTTGGTGGGTGAAGCCTCTCATCCCCTCAGCCTGTGTCCTGGTCTTCTCACTTTTCTTGACCTCAGTATTTGGGAAGCTCAAGGAGCAAGAGGGAGCCTGAACAATGGCAATGCTCCTGCCCAAGGGGGTTCTTGTGCTCTATCTGACCTCCTGGCTTCTGCCAGGCCAGCTCAGAGGTTGGGGTGGTGGCCATTGGTGGAGTCTCTTTTCCCTCTGATGCCACTAGGCTGCACCAGGACAGTATCTGGCATAATTCATGTGCTAATGTGTGGCAGCAGGTGCCGTCTGTGTCAGCTTTGCAGAGCTGGCTGCTTCTGAGCATGGGAGCCTCAAGCTCATCTTCCTTCTCTCCAGTTTGTCCCTCGGCACTGCTTTTATTTTTTTTAAAACTCTTATCTTCTGTCTTAGAATCAACATTAAGTACTGGTTCCCAGGCAGAAGAAGGGTAAGGGCCAAGCAATTAGAATTAAGTGACTTGCTCAGCGTCACACAACTAGGAAATGTCTGAGACCAGATCTGAACTCAGAACCTCCCATCTTCAGTCCTGACTATCTACTGAGCCACATTGCAGCCTTCCTTTTGTTTTAAAATTTTTATTCTGAAGTTAAACAGCATAAAAAGGACATTTCCAGACACATGGAAGAACGCAAGGATTTAAAAAACAAAAACAAAAACAACAACAACAAAAAAAACCTTCTCTTCTGTCTTAGAATCAATACTATGTATTGGTTCCAAGGCAGAAGAGTGGTAAGGGCTAGGCAACAGGGGTTAAGTTATTTGTCCCAGGTCAAAAAGAGGATTCTATGTGAATCATAAGTCTCCATTTCATACCATTTGCTTTAAAGTGTAAACATATAATAACATGGAAATGTGTTTTGTGTGATAATACATACATAACCCAGATTAAATTGCTTGTCGGCCCTGGGAAGGAAGAGGGGACAATTTGGATCATATAACTGGAAAACTTATGTGAAAATTTGTTATTAAATTTTTAATATATATAATATGTATGTTATACATATACACATCCAGAGTATATATACATACACATAATAGATGTTGTATGTGTACATGTACAAATTATATATGCATATTATATATTTCATATACTTTATATACATTATATATATTTCATATACATAGTAATATACCATAAATACACACTACATATGTATTGTGTGTATATGTATAGTATACTCATGAGATATGCATGAGTAGTATATATACTTTGGGGGGGTAGATTTCTTTTCCATTTAAAACTTCAGTTGCTTCTCTACCTCCTCCTCTTCCCTGTGTCCTCCACGCTGACCCACAGAGGTGCATGGAGTTCAAAAGTCCCAAGATTCCCCTATTTCTGTGACGGGGCAGTCCGAGAACAATTGCTCTTGGCCCTCTGATGTCCTTGGAAAGGCTGCTTTGGGCAAGGAAAGATGGAGGCATGGAAAAAACCTGATTGGGCAGAGCTAGGAAGAGTAGCGCTCGTGTGGCTAATCTCTTATCCTGGTAACATCTAGTCAGACTGGAGAAAAGACCAATTTATGTCTGGCTCATGACCACCTCCCAAGGGTGGCACGGTCTTCTTCTCCCATGTGGCCTTTGGTTATTTGGTTATCTATTTGGTATTTGGCTACATATTAAACTCATGTCATATATACTTAATATACACAGTAATATACCTTGTGTGTATATATATATGCATAGTATACACATAGGATATATAATATATGTGTTATTTATATGCACACATAAATTATGTATATGTGTTTATATATAAATTCATTTTTATATATATACAAATTGTGTATATATGGTATAGATGAATACACACAAATTATATGTGCATGAGTACTATATACATACATAGTATACATAATTTATATACCTGTTATACTATATATATATATATATATATATACACATACATATATACACACACACATTATATAGGGATGTGTTGTGTATACAGACACACAAATTAGATATAAAATATAATTTACATACATATAGAATATACTTTGTAAACATAGTATATATATGCCATGTGTATGTATGACATGCATATATATGTACAAAATTATACTTTATATAAGTAAAATATACTTTATACATCAGATTTCTACTTTATATACATAGTATACATATTTTAATATACATAATTTTAATATACACAATAATACATTCTAATATACGTAATGATACACTGCATAGTATATATGCATAGTATATATACATGTCATGTATATATGGCACTATATAGACATAAATTTCTATTATATGTGCACAAATATACTTTATATACATAGTATATGTGATAAAATTATATATACATGTGTATAAATAATAAAAAGATATACACAACATACACATGTTGTGTATATCTTTTTATTTATATATTATATATGTTGTGTATATCTTTTTATAATATATATAATATATAAATATATATAAATGCATGTGTAGAGACAGAGACAGAGGAGAAAAGTAGAAAAGTAGAAAAATACTAGGTAGAATGAAGGGAGATGTGAACAGGTGACAAAGAAAAAGGCCCGAGACACTAAGGATAGACACAGGCAAAACGGGAAGTTCAGGGGGGAGGTAGGGCCATCAGAGGGGGAGGGGTGCCATGGGTCTCCTATACTCTCTCAGAGAGGCTTTGTCCTTCTTCTGGCCCTATCCTGCTCCCCAGAGTTCCCATTGTCCAAAGGCACAGGGCCAGATGATTTCTTCAAGACAAATTCCAAGCCCTCAGCTATGCATCCATCCCTGTCAGTCTTTAAAGTGTCAAATACCTGGAGGCAGCTGGATAGCTCAGTGGATTTAGAGCCAGGCCTAGAGAGGGGAGGTCCTAGGTTCAAATCTGGCCTCAGACATTTCCCAGCTGTGTGACCCTGGGCAAGTCACTTGACCCCCATTGCCTAGCCCTTACCACTCTTCTGCCTTGGAGCCAATACACAGTATTGACTCCAAGATGGAAGGTAAGGGTTAAAATAAAAAAATTTAAAAATAAAGTGCCAAATACCCTCCTCTGTCCATGTAGCATTCAGTCTTGTCAGGCAGCTGATTTCCAATGCTAAGGATGTGAGTTGGGTGGCAAGTTGGTGAAGAAGTGTTTACTTGGGTTGGAGGAAAGGGGAACTGAGAGTAAATTGACATTGCAGCAAATGCCTCAACCTTTCACCTTTTCTGGGACATAATCTGACTTGCCCAGGTGCTGAAGACCTCTCTGGGGTATTTTCTGAAAAATTGAAAGGGGGAGAGTGGAGGAGAGGAAGAAAGAGGGACAAATTAAACTAACGGTTTGGGGATGTGGTTTCCAAATAAAAGGATTTTCCTATTTGAAAAAACAAACTGCTTGTGAATCCATCTGGACCCATTGTCTTCTTGCAGGGCAGCTTGTTAATAGTCCATTTAATTTCCCCTTCTAAGACCTATTTCCTAAGACCATCCATTCCCTATTTAGGTATTTTATACCTTTATAGATTATCATTTCTTTCTGATTCCCAAGCTTATTAGCATGTAGACAAGCAGAATAATCTGATAGTTTTCTTGATTTCTTTTCCCCCTGAAATCTCTTTCATTTCTAATTTGGTGGCTTCAATCTGATAGTATTTAAAAATAAGGCTTCTTCAGGGCAGCTGGGTAGTTCAGTGGCTCAAAACTCTGGCCTAGAGATGGGAGATCTTGGGGCTCAAATCTAGCCTCAGACACTTCCTAGCTATGTGACCCTGGGTAAGTCACTTAACCCCCATTGTTTAACCTTGACCACTCTTCTGCCTTGGAACCATTATACAGTATTAATTCCAAGATAGAAGGTAAGGGTTTTAAAAAAATAAGACTTCTTAATTGTTTATCAGTTTTGTTGGGGCTTTTTAAGCATCTCTTGAGTTTGACATTTCAATTGGTTTTTTTCTTTATGGCCTAGCATGTGATTTTTACAGCACTCACTGTCAATGGCTATCCTATATTTAATATCTTCTTTGTACTGTGAGTACTTTTCCTTTAGGTGAGATCCTATATATGATCCACATCTAAGCCATAGATCCACCTAGACATGGATTCATAAGATCCATGATCTCATTTATTTATTTATTTGTTTGTTTGTTTATACACACACACACACACACATATTTATATTTATATTTATATTTATTCTTTAAACCCTTGCCTTCATCTTGGAGTCAATACTGTGTTTTGGCTCTAAGGCAGAAGAGTGGTAAGGGCTAGGCAATGGGGGTCAAGTGACTTGCCCAAGGTCACACAGCTGGGAAGTGTCTGAGGTCAGATTTAAACCTAGGACTTCCCCTCTCTAGGTCTGGCTCTCAATCCACTGAGCCACCTAGCTGCCCCCTCCATGATCTTATTTAAGAGATTTTAATTGGTGAACTGGGTTGGGGGAACTATGCTAGAGGGTATGACAAAAACATAATTTTTTCTCTTTGAGGTAAGGCACTTCAATATTGAACCCAGCTTGCCTCAGCCCAGAACCACAGCCTTTCATGAAAGAGGTCATCCCTCGGCCATCAGTGCCATCTAGGAAAAAAGAAATCAAATAGAGCTACAAGAGAAATGCTTAAAGGACTCATAAATACCCATTTTCATGGTTGTTAACCATTCGGTCGTTTCGGTCATGTCTGACTCTTCATGACCCCAGCTAGGGTTTTCTTGGTAAAGATACTGAAGTGGTTTGCTATTTCCTAGTCCTACTCATTTTACAGCTGAGGAAAGGGAGGCAAACAGGGTTAAGTAACTTGCCCAGGGTCCCACAGCTAGTAAGTGCCTGAGATAAGTCTTCCTGCCTTCAGGACCAAGGAACTCTCCACTGTGCCACCTAGCTGCCCACCTATCTAAGCATGAAATAATAACCCATCTCCTGTTACACTTTCCCAAAAGGTTTCATTTTCCCTTGATTTGTATTATCTGCACAATTCCCAAATCTGGATTTCGTGACAGACCAGGGCATGGCACAGACTTTCTTATTCCTTTTGGCTACAATATCATCCAGATGGTGGCAATGTTGGTGAGACTCTAAAAAGCCTTGGCGTAGTAGGAAACACTTCCCACTGGGCAGCTGGCACAGACTCATGAGCCCCTGACATTTGAAATTCATACAGTAGCCACCAAGACTAGAAACATCCCTCTCTCAGATTCGATAGTCAGGACCTGGACCTAGGAAAGGTCATTGGAGACTTGAGTACTAGTCTCAGGCTCAACTAGGCAAGCACGTGTTATTGCCAACTTACATGACCAAAGTGAGTATGAAGAAAAGAAGAAAAATTCCCTTCTTCTATTCCTTGGCCCCTAAGGCTAAAAGTCCAAGAGAGAGCTGGAAAAGTCCCAAATAGTGTGTTCAAAAGAGAAGAAAAGAGAGAGAAAGTTGTTTCTCCTCAGTTCCTCTTACAATCTATTGAGAGGACAGCTTGTCCTACCTCAGTCATCAGTCCTTTTCGACACAGATGAACCAATCAACTGGGAGCTCCTAGTTGCTCCTATCCTATCCTAGCAAGTGGCTAAAGCATTTCCCCCAACAAAAGGGGCCAGAGTACATGGGAAAAACTCTATTCATAGCCTTGCTATAGAGAAGTTTCCCCATATGTTGAGGGAAAAGATATGTTATTTGCTGGTCAAATTGAGTTCTTTCCATCTAGTTTATCTAATAGATTTAGTTGATTTCATATTCTGTTAAGCTCTATGATCCTCTGTTTTTGTTGGATTTATCATACGTTGATAACAGGCTGTCAAAAATCTTCCATTAATATGGTTTTTCATATCTGTTTCTTTTTGTAAAACTCTGCTTTTGTTATAGATTTTGCTCTCATATTATTAGATACACACATATGTTCATGTGTGTACATGCACATATATGTTTGTGCCTATAGATATGTGTGCATGTTTATTTGTATAAGTGCTTATATGTATATATGTATCTGTGTGTAAATGTAGTAGGGCCCCCTTATCCCCAGTTTTCTTTCCAGAATCTGTTATGCAGGGACAACTTTTAATGAAAGAAGTTCCCTCAACTGGTGTCTTCTGCTTTCATTTTCACCTTTTTTAGGGGGAGGGAGAGGTGGTAGAGGGACTAACAAGGGCAGGAGAGGGGAGAGAGAGAATACAGAGAGTGTGAGTAGGTGTTTGTTTATCTCCATGGTTTCAGCCTTCTGCAGTAAGTCTTAAAATGCATCCTCCATGGATACAGGGCCCTATAAGACACACACATACATACACAAACACACACACATTTAAGAATGATATGGGGCAGCTGGGTAGCTCAGTGGATTGAGAGCCAGGCCTAGAGAGGGGAGGTCCTAGGTTCAAATCTGGCCTCAGACACTTCCCAGCTGTGTGACCCTGGGCAAGTCACTTAGCTCCCATTGCCTACCCTTACGCCTCTTCTGCCTTGGAACCAATACACAGTATTGACTCCAAGATGGAAGGTAAGGGTTTTAAAAAAAAAAGAATGATATCCTCCCATTTTATGTAGAACATTTTGTCACAGTTTAATATCTTTTATTTCTTTTAATTCTGTAGCACTGGCCACACACAGTTCTGGAACTTGTTATCTCAAGCTCAGCATGGGATGTCTGTGATAATTGTAGTTTTGCAAATACATCTCTATACCTCATCCATTCTCTACCGACAGAACAAGTAGGAAGCCACCATTAAATAGCAAAGCATTTAATTAGGACAAAATAGCAAAGTAAATAACAAGAGAATAATATAGAAGAATCATTCTCCACATTAGTTACAGTGGAGTATAATTTTTCTTTTCCAGGTTCCCATACTAGCATGGGAGAAAACACTTCCCCAAATAACTCACACTTTTAAGATTGTGCTTGAATACTTCTCATGGCCCCATCTCTCAGCTGTGCATCGCCTTTTTTTCCCTCTGACTCTGCCTTAAAAGCCTTTCTAGTGGCTACTTCTTCATTGAGCTGCTGCCATCTAACGGTGCTTCTCTTCTAGTCAAGTTCCTGCTCCCACCTCCTGGCATTACTATCTGCTGCTGCAATTTCTTCTTCACAGAGAGGTTCAGTTTTGGAAAACTATGGCAAAGCCTAGGGGGAAAATCAATGATTTTCAGCTTGTTATAAGTCAGGCCACTAGGCACAATCTACAAGCGCACAAAAAGACTCTAAGCCTACACCCAGAGTTGAGACCCATGAATGGACACTGTCCTCAGACCTGGACTAAATCTCAGACTGGGTTCAATCATAGAAGAGCCTTGACTTTAAAGAGATAATCTTTTTTTAGTCCTTTCTGAATTTTATATACCCATTCCAGAAAATCACTTAACGGAAGATTAGGCTTGGCATATACCTGGGTTGCTTCCAAAGGGGATAGAAAGATACCCAATGGATAATGTAGATGAGATACAGAACAGTTATTTAATTCCTTCACACAAAAGAAGTGCTTGAAACACCAAAGACATAAGTAATCAAGGATGAAATCTTAAAACATGTTTCCTATAATTCCTCTTACACTCTCCTGAGGGGCTGATACTTAAGACCTTAAAATATAGAGTGCCCAACTTCCCCTCAGCCCTGCCCTGCTTGAACAGTTCTCCTATGATTCATATCTTCTAGCAATCCTGGCCAGGACTTGTACTTCTTCTCCTGTCTATTGTCATCTTCTTTACGGAGCATATAGTTACCAAAAAACTTCTGTTACCAGTTAGCTCTAAGGGACCTAGAAATGACCCAGGATCTCTCAAACTCATGATGCCTCTAATGCCAAAAACATCCACTTCAGGACTGCTATTCAGTCACCTGTACTCAGAGAAAGAAACACAAAGCAGAGAAGCATCCAGTGGCCCGAGGTCTAGGCTCGGGCTTGCCTAGGCAGTTATAGTGGGCAAAATTTAAGAAAGGGCAAACTGAGGCAATTTCCTGAGCAATATGGTCTGTATCAGCAGTGAGATATTCTTTATTTGCAAGGACATGTGACCTGGTACCAAAGGGATCTCATGATTAACCCCCATTTGCTCAGAAAGACCCCGAGTGAGGGTTAGCATCATCTTTTATACTTAGGTGGATCTTCCTTCTGATTGGCTTGACGATACCTCACTTGGACCTCTCCTGGAAAACATAAAGCAACCCTTAATGGTGGACATTTTAATGAGGAAAAGAGCTAAGAGTTCTCTGTTCTTCCCTAGAATTTCATCCTTGGGGTTGGTGGGGCAGGTTAGAAAAAAGCCCATAGGCTCTGGATTCTAATTATAGGGTAAGTAGAAGGGACGGGTCCTGCCCTAACTAGTTATGGTCTTGGGGGCTAGAAGAAATTAGCTCATTCAGTTAAGCCCTTCAGAAACGGTCTGATCTTCAAAAATTGGGGTCTGAAGATTCACATGATAAATAATACAGTCCAAAATAAAATTTCCTCCCGGTGGCCTCAGCCACTTCCCAGCTGTGTGACCCTGGGCAAGTCACTTGACCCCCATTGCCCACCCTTACCAATCTTCCACCTATGAGACAATACACCGAAGTACAAGGGTTTAAAAAAAAAAATTTCCTCCTGGTACATGTATGTACTTACTGGCAGCTATGGTATTTGCTGAGGATGGGAGAGAGAACATCCCTCACAGAAAATCCTGGAGAAATATTTCTGTGTCACATACTTAGAAGGACAGAAGAATAGAGGGTAACTGAAGATGCCTGTCCCTTTAAAATCTTCTCAGAAGACACCCAGAGGTCAGTACTCTGAAGCAGCCTCCTTCTCAGCCACTGAATGGTACCAAAGTATTGCAGTTTTATCTCAAAGTCCTTCAGTGCTAAGACTGTCTTTGAAAATAGCCAGAGATGTTCAACTCAGTTCTGTACATACTCACATGCTCCGACTGGGGAAAGGAAGGAGAAAAGAAATAAGTATTTATTAAGAATCTACTATGTGCCAGGCACTATATTAAGTTCTTACAAACATCATCTCATTTGATTCTTACAATGATCCTGCGATATAGGTGCTATTACTATCTCCATTTTACCATGAAGAAAACTGAGGCAGACAGAAGTTAAGTGACTTGCCCAGAGTCACAAGTATGGGAGGTTGGATTTAAATTTAAGTCTTCCTGAACCCCCCAGGATCAGTATCCCTTCGACTATGACACCTACTGAAAGATTAGGATGTGCTCTAGCCAGATCAGGTCCTATTCTACTAGCATCATCATTTCCTTACTGATTTCTCTTATTGTTTATTCATCTGAAGATATATATCTCTGGACACTTTCTCTATGTAGTTTCTCCTTATTGTTCTTGCTTTAGCAGATTCATTTACTATATAGAACTTTTTAACTGTCTCTCGTTGTTCTGCACATTTTTATTTCAGTCCCTTTTCACCTTCTTGAGTAGTTTTCCATCCATTTCTTTTCTCTGTGGTGTTCAATTATCATTATTGTGTGGATTATGGTTTTGTTTTTTAAAAAACTCAGACTTTCTATATTAGAAGGCAGAAGAACAGTAAGGGTTAGCAATTAGAATTAAGTGACATGCAGAATCACGCGGGTAGGATGTGTCTGAGGCCAAATTTGAACCCAAGAGCTCTGGTCTCCAGACCTGGCTCTCAATCCACTGAGCCACCTAGCTGCCCCAATATTGATGCAACTATCTCTTTAAATACCAGTGGGTTTTTTTCTTTTTCTTTTTTGGTTTGGTTGGTTTTTGTTTTTATAAACTCTCACCTTCTCTATCTTAGAATTGACATTAAGTATCAGTTCCAAGGCAGAGAGGTAATGTCTTGGGGATAAGTGACTTGCCCTGGGTTACATTAATAGATGTTTGGCTGGTTGTTGTCCTTCATACTTAAAGAGTATCAAATTGGCATCACTAGTAATGTCTTTTGACTTGAGAATAAATTGAATTTAAATGAGTCAGAGTTGCACAGTCATCAGCTTCACTCTCTCTTAGAGTCATCTAGGTCTAGTGGCAAGACAAAAGTCAAGATGACTAAGTGATGGCTTAGGATACAATGGGTTACCTTGCCATCTTTGATGTCTAACCAAGCCCTAAGCACTCCTCAGTGCCCACTTCTGCCACCTTCATGGCCATTAGAATGAATTGTTCTCATCCACCCCTTCCTGCTGGGGTAAGTCTTCACATGCCTGGGGTAGGCACCCTTTAACTCAGCCCAGGGTTACTCTCAGCCTGGTTTAGCATGGCTGTGGAGACAGTTTACTAGGATGTGGCTACTGCACATGCTACAGCTTCTTGGAGTCACAGGGGAGAGTTGGTTGGCATGTGGATACCAAAGGAGGAACGGAGGCTCTACAGGGTATTCAGGGAAGACTATACAGGGCTGCTTTCCTCTTTGTCACGTTAATACTTATTGATTGATAGGTTGAGGACATAGGCTTCCTTTTATTCTTTTACTGCAAATTTTGGATCAGTTCCTTCCATATTTTTTCTGAGAATTTATCACAGAAAAAGCAACAGGTCCAATGTCCTAGTGGGGTGAGGAGAGCTAAGGAGGGAAGTACAGAGGAAAGACAAGGAAGCAGGAAACAATTGTTAAAACATGCCATTAGAGATGCAAATCACCCTTCAAATCTTCAACCATGGCTAAATCCTGGTGAAAAGGTGACCATTGATTCTTTAAGACTATACTAGTAGGGAGGCAGCTGGGTAGCTCAGTGGATTGAGAGCCAGGCCTAGAGATGGGAGGTCCTAGGTTCAAATTCGGCCTCAGACACTTCCCAGCTGTGTGACCCTGAGCAAGTCACTTGACCCCCCATTGCCCACCCTTACCACTCTTACACCTATGAGTCAATACACAGAAGTTAAGGGTTTTAAAAAAAAAAAAAGACTATACTTGTAGGGGGCAGCTGAGTGGCTCAGTGGATTGAGAGCCAGGTCTAGAGATGGGAGGTCCTGGGTTCAAATCTGACCTCAGACACTTCGTAGCTGTGAGGCCCTGGACAAGTCACTTAACCCCCTTTGCCTAGCCCTTACTACTCTTCCGCCTTAGATTCAATACTCTAAGATGGAAGGTAAGGGTTTAAAAAACAAACAAACAAATGAAGGAAGGAAGGAAGGAAGGAAGGAAGGAA
>NC_058131.1:529758643-529889053 GCF_016433145.1 Gracilinanus agilis | reverse complement strand
AAGAAAGAAAAGACTATACCAGTAGAATACATGCCCTACTGTGTGGAGTGAGAGATTAGTGTGTTCCAAACCCAGGAGTCACCATGGAGCCCTTAGAGCAGTGATTCCCAAAGTGGGCGCCACCACCTCCTGGTGGGTGCTACAGTGATCCAGGAGAGCGGTGATGGCCACAGGTGCATTTGGGGGCGGTGAATGACTGTAAAGGGGCGGTGATAGTATGTGACGGGGGCGCTAAGTAAAATTTTTTCTGGAAAGGGGGTGGTAGGCCAAAAAAGTTTGGGAACCACTGGCTTAGAGCTTGGTTCGACGTCGAAGAAGACAAGGACATCTGCTGCATTGGATGATGCTGGAAGAGAGAGTGAGGCTGATGACTCTGTATAACTCTCACTTAAACCCAATTCAAGCGTGAGTCCAAGACATCACCCCTTGACATCATTGGTCCTCCTGGAAGAAAAGGTGATGTAAAAACTAAAGATATGGATAACAATTGTCCTATCACTGTCGACTTGAGTTTTGAATAGAGGGTATGGTATGGGCCAGTAATATGACCTCTCAGTGCCTGGTCCTGAGCCAACGACACCTGTGTCTTTATTCACCATTCCCTTTAGCTCATTTTCCAGGTCACCTCTCTTTGGAGCAAAAAGTATCAAAGAGGGGAAAAGGAGCAAATCAAGAAAACGAATACATCCACCATGTCTGACAATGTATGCGGCGTTCCATACCCATAGCCTTCCACCTTAAAGTTCTTTTTTAAAAATCAGAAATTCCTCTGGCACATGGCACAAGGAGGCTGCTTCCTCCCTCCCTTCCCCACTTCCGAGCCATTCACTGGGGTCTCCCTAGGGCCTGGGTCTCTGTATCAGGAGAAGAGCCGCCTGGGTCCTGTGAGTAACTGAAATGGAATCTGGAATAGGCACCACCTCTGAGGAACACACACGGCTCCGAGGGACCCGGAGGGAACATCTGATAGAGACCAGAGAGAACAGAGAAGATACCTGCAAATCCCACCCTCATCAGTCCAGGGCATCTGCCTGGAAAAGCAGGGGAAAGTGGTAAGAAGAACACCAGCTTGAGCCCCTTGGAGCTCTGACAGCACCCAAACCCTTTAAGTGTGAATGAGCATCAATTTCTTCATCTGTAAAATGGGGATAATAATGCTTGTGCTACTTCGTGGGTTAATAGTGAAGACGGTGCTTAATAAACTTAAAAGGGCTATGCAAGAGAATATTATTTTTGTTGTTATTTTTATCTATTCTGAGAGCTTTCTTTGTCTGAAGGAGAGTCTTCTATTTCCCCTGAAGCATCCCAATGACAGTCCCAAAGCTCGGATCCATGCCTCTGACTACCCCAGATATTTAGTAGTTGTAAACGAGGGAGTCTCTTAACCTCAGTTTTGGAGGCAGCTACAAGGCACAGTGGAGAGAGCACCCAGGCCTGGAATCCGGAAAATCAAGTTCAAATCTAGCCTCAGACATTTACTAGCTGTGTGACCCTGAGCAAGACGTTTGACTTTTGTTTGCCTCAGTTCCTTATCTGTAAAATGAGCTGGAGAAGGAAACAGCAAGCCATTCCAGTATCTTTGCCAATGAAACTCCATATAGGGCAGTGGTTCCCAAACTTTTTTGGCCTACCACCCCCTTTCCAGAAAAAATATTACTTAGTGCCCCTGGAAATTAATTTTTTTTAATTTTAGTAGCAATTAATAGGAAAGATAAGTGCACCTGTGGCCATCACCTTGCCTCTAGATCGCTGCAGCACCCACCAAGGGGGGGGGGTGCCCACTTTGGGAATCACTGATATAGGGGCAGGGAGATAGTGTGGGGGGTAGAACATCATGGAGTTGGGAAGCTCTGGCTTCAGATCTGGCCTTAGATAACTTCCTAGCTGTGTGACCCTGGGCAAGTCACTTAACCCCATTGCCTAGCCCTTACTGCTCTTCTACCTTGGAACCAATTCATAGTATTGATTCTAAGACGAAAGGTTAAGGTTAAAAAAAAAAAGATAGGAAATGAGGGTTTTCTTAAAAAAAAAAAAAGAAAGAAAGAAAAAGAAGCTTGATCTCGAAGAATTGAACACAACTGAACACCAAGAAAAGGAGGAATAATAATTATACTAGATTATGAGGCTCACAGTAATGATGCATGTAAAGTATCACTACAAACTTTAAAGTGCTATATAGAAGTCAGAAGTTATGACTCTCTGGGAAGGAGGAAAGAGATCTATTTTGAATTGAATGTAATATACAATCAAAAGAATATTGAGAAAAATTTTGAGAAAAACATTTCTGCCTAGGCCATATTTTCTGAATCTCACCCTAGGGGTTGGAGTGGCTGATTAGAGCTCTAGCCTCAGCCCTTCTGGCAGAATGGCTACCAGAGGACACCCCTTTCCCAACATACAGGTACCAGGTGCAGATGGGGGTGAATGGGGACGGTCCACTCTGAAGTCCTTTTTGGTCCTCCATCTATATCCCATGATCTGCTCTGAAGCAGCACTAGGGAGCTCAGGCCAACCCCAAGTCAGGCTTGAGCCTCTGGAGCTGACCCAGGATTTGAGAACATTCTAAGGTAGGGAGGCCTCCGGTGACCCCTGTCTTCCCAGGCCTTTACCCTCTATTCCAAAGCAAACTCAACTCTCCAGTGAGAGGCCAGAACAGGGCTGGAGGGAAGAGGTGAAGTTCACCTGGGCATTCACCCCCGTTCTGTCTGACTTTCTGTTTGAAAACTGCTATCTATGACCTGAGAAGCGAGGTCACTGGGGTGCATGGTTTGGGTGCTTTTAGGAACATACCAGACTGCAGGGCTCCAGGAGGAGCCCCATTCCTTCTCCTAAAGGCCTTGAGCTTTGGAAAAATCTTCAGGCTCCAGTGTTTCCTCAGGCATCCAGGAGCCATAATGGTATACAACCACCAGCAGCTAGTCACGTCCCTGTATTCGTTTGCTTGTGTGGCCTCAGCAGAGCCAGGTGACACTAATGCACAGATGTCAAAGGTGGGGGCAAAAATAGCAAAAGCCTTCCCCTGCAGCCTTGGACAGGCAGAGTCAGAGTGATGAGATGAGGCCACTATCTGGACTTAAAGAGAAGGAATAAGTTGGAGAGGGCTAACCACCCCACACACATTTCTCTTTCTCTGTCTGTCTGTCTGTCTGTCTGTTTGTCTCTCTCTTTCTCTCTCTATCTTTTTTTAAACTTTCACTTTCCATCTTGGAATCAACTGGTCTCTGATGTAAGAATCCATGGCTAATGAAAGGGTGGAAAGACTGGACAGAGGCACTGAAGGCCACACTCAAATAAAGTTAATTGGATTTTGCCTTGGCTCTTTTAACTGGCTTCATGGCAGATAAGTGTTGCTTCTAAAAAGCTACCAGGCTTTCATCAGACTTTGGAAAGCCATTTTTCCACTTCCATCAGGGAAATGTCTTCATATGTTATAACAGGATAACAGAGTGGAAAAATGTCTTTGCATGTTTAATACATTAATGCCTCATTTCTGTTAACTGTCTCTTACTTTCTATGATCAATTACATCAATAGGACTGAGATAAAGGAATCAGTTCTCCTTCCCACTAGAAATATAAAATAAATACCTGACTACATCACCCTCTTCCCCACTCAGCAGTTCGATGGGAGTGCTTCTGGGCCTGGCACTCAGTGTGAGGAGGGGCACCGAATGCAGTCTCTGGGTTGGCATGGGCATGGCACTTGGTCTGGGAGGTAGGGGTGGGGACTGGCATTCCATCTCTAAAAGGTTCCCCATCACTGCTAGAAACAGTGACTGCATCATTGAAATGAAAAGACATTTCCTCCTTGGAAGGAAAGCTATGACAAAGCTGGACAGCAAACCAAAAAGCAGAGATGTGGCCTTGCCAAAGGTTTGTGTAGTCAAAGCACTGGTTTTCTTCCCACTAGCAATGTGTGGCTGAGAGAACAGGACTCTAAGGAGAGCTGAGCACCCCACAATCAAAGCTTTTGAATTGTGATGCTGGAGAACACTTTTGAGAATCCCTTGGATAACAAGGAGATCACATCAGTCAATTCATAGTGTTCTTTGGAAGGACAAATACTGAAGCTGAAGAAATACTTTGGCCACATAATGAGAAGATAGACGTCATTGGAAGAGACTGATGTTGGGAAAGAGTGAAGACAAAAGAAAAAGGGATCAGCAAAGGATGAGATAGTGTCCTTGAAGCAACAAACAAAAGCTTGGACAGATTTTGGAAATTAACGTTAATGGAGGCTAGAAGGGCCAGTGTGCCATGGTCCATGTGGTCATGGAGAGTCAGACATGACTGAATGAATGAACAACAACAAAATATCTGCAAAGGCACACATGACATACACACATATATACACATTGCTAGAATCTAATTTTAAAAGGCAAAAATAGTTTTATTTTTATCTTTATGTCTTTAGCATCAGTCACAATGCCTGAGTTATAAAAGATGACTCAACTGTTGGTTGATTGATTAATTGATAGATTGAACCAGGATGTTGGACTCTAATAGTCTACATTACAATTAAGCTATAGTACTTGGAGAGATTCTCTTTCAGATAATATTAGGATCTAGTGCATCAACAGTAGAATATCTTCCCCTTCTTTCTCGATGTCTTATTGTCACTCATCTCACTTCTGAGTACTATCAAAAGCTCAGAAATTCTTTTTAACAATAAGTGTACATTTTTATCTTTTCTTTTTTCTTTCACCTAAATTTCTTTCAGTATCTTTCCCTTTTCCTTCTCCCAAAGAAACATCCCAAATAACAAAGAATGTATTTTAAAGGTAAAAAAGAAAAAATAATACTAAAAAGAAAAGAAGGGAAAATCAGCAAACCATTCAATATATTAAAAAAAGGCTAAAAATACATGCATTGTCCAATAGCCATGGACCTCCCTCCTCTACAAAAAAGTAGGAAGAAATGTTTTCTATCTCTTCTTTGGGGCTAAGCTTTTTCCTGGTAATTTCGCAACATTCATTGTGATTGTTTAATGGTTGTTCTTTCCATTGCATTATTGTAGGTATGAAGCATCTTGTTTGCTTTGTTTACTTCACTCAGCATCTGTTCATATAGATCTTTCCATGATTCTCTATGTTAATCCCACACATTTCTTACATAGTAACATTGCTTTACATCCACATACCAGAACTTATTTAGCCATTCCCCACACAATATGCATCTACTTTGTTTCTAATTCTTTGCTCTCACAAAAAGTGCTGCTAAAAATATTTTGGTGCATTTGGGGGCTTTTTTCTTATCCATGACCTCTAATCTCAGTCCCAGAAATTTTTTTTTAAATTAAATTAAAAGGACTTAAAAAAAACCTTATCTTCTGTCTTAAAATCAGTACTATGTATTGGTTCCAAGGCAGAAGAGTGGTAAGGGCTAGGCAATAGGAGTTAAGTGGCTTGCCCAGGGTCACACAGCTAGGAAGTGTCTGAGGTCAGATTTGAACCCAGAACCTCCCATCTCTAGGCCTGGTTCTCAATCCACTGAGCTACCCAGTTGCCCCCTTGGGTTTTTTTAAATCTCCAAATTATCTCCCTCCACATACTCTGTCCCTGTCACAATGACAAGCCAAGAAAAACACAGAAATCTGTTTGTGTGTCACCCTTGCTCAAGGACCATGATAATCTTTATGTCATTCCAGTTTTAATATATGTGCTGCCAGAGAGCACAATTCCCAAAATTGCGCCTGGGATCCAAGTTCTGAAACTTAGAAATGCAGAAAATATATGTAAAGTATTATATACTATTACATTTTTTTAGTACCATAAAAATACAGTTTCTTTTTTAAAGTTAAATAAAAAGTTAAAATTTGCAAAAAGAACAGGAGAGCCAAAAAAATTTCCCCATATTTTCCAGATCGTGGGGGTGATGCCCCCCAAAGCCCTTCCCAAATTACTCAACCTTTCTAAGCTTCAGTTTCCTCACCTATAAAATGGTAGGGTATAACTAGATCACTTTTAAGGTATCTTCCTGCTGTAGATCCACAATGGCTTTCCTTATTTATAAGACGCTAATAAAATCCAGAAGTCATATAAAGTCTACTGTTCCTGTGACATCCCACAGCAGACTTGGAATACCTATATCTGATCTCTCTGTTTTGCTCCCCCCTCTACCACTTACTTTGCCCCAAGTTCTTGACATTTGGCCCACCCCATGCTAAAGGGAGTGAGTACATGGACTCCATAGCTCTTGCTAATGGAGGAGTTGAGTTTGGTTGTGGAGGGATCCCTTTGTTATAGACCTTGCCCTGTGATGGACACGAGCTCCTGGTTCTCCTTGTGCTATCTGAAAGGAGGAATCCAGGCCTTTTCTCTCGGTGTCAATAACAAGAAAAGATCTGGCTCTGAGCTCCTGCCCCAGTTTGAGTCCTATTTGCATCTGTGCCCCTGCCAGAGCCTCAACCCCCATGGCATGCCCAGGTGGCTGGCACTGGGTGATGCCAGCAGAGTCTGGAGAAGGATAAGGTCCATGAGGCACATAAATAAATGAGAGGGACAGAAACAGCAGCTGGCAGCCCATCACCTCTCAGCCAGTCATGCGTACCTGAGGCCAATGGGGTGCACAGCGACTAGGAACAAAACGGGCAATTAATTAAACAAACTACTGGTAGGAGTGGACAGTGGATGGCAGAGTTGCTAGCCAGGGCCGCAGAGAAGTCAAGGGGAATGTCAAATGCAGGCTCCATTGGTAACAAAATGGTAAGGATGAATGAATGAAAAAACATTAAACTACTCACTAGGGACTACACACTGCACTAAGTAGTAAAAATACAAACACAAAAGCAAAGACAGACCCTGCCCATAAGGAACTTGGGTTCTGATACAGGAAGACAATAGAGATAGTGAAGGCTAAAGGGGATGCCTTTGGTGCAAAATGTTGCTGGGATGTTAAGAGAGATCGAGGGGTGTACTGAAGCCAGTTCAAACCTGCTTCAGGGAGGGGATTGTTAAATTTTGAGAGTAAACATTTATACTTCAGAAATGAGTAAACACTCTAAATCAGGGCTTGCTTTATTGTTTTGTCTGTTGTTTAGACTTTTTAATAATGGAAAAAATGTTAAGAATACAGATTAACTCTTATAATTAGAGAAACGCAAATCAAAACAACTCTGAGGTACCACTTCACACCTAGCAAATTAGCTAACATGACAGCAAAGGAAAGTAAGGAGGGATTTGGCAAAATTGGGACATTAATGCATTGCTGGTGGAGTTGTAAATTGATCCAACCATTCTGGATGGCAATTTGGACTATGCCCAAAGGGCTTTAAAAGACTGCCTGCCCTTGATTCAGCCGTAGCACTACTGGGTTTATACCTCAAAGAGATCATAGGGGAAAAGACTTATACAAAAATATTTATAGCTGTGCTCTTTGTGGTGGCAAAAAATTGGAAAATGAGGGGATGCCCTTCGATTGGGGAATGGCTGAACAAATTGTGGTATCTGTTGGTGATGGAATACTATTGTGCTCAAAGGAATAATGAACTGGAGGAATTCCATGTGAACTGGAAAGACCTCTTGGAATTGATGCAGAGTGAAAGGAGCAGAGCCAGAAGAACATTGTATATAGAGACTGATACACTGTGGTAAAATCAAATGTAATGGACTTCTCTACTAGCAGCAATGCAATGATCCAAGACAATTCTGAGGGACTTAAGAGAAAGAACACTTTCCACATTCAGAGGAAGAACTGTGGGAGTAGAAACACAGAAGAAAAACAACTGCTTGATCACATGGATTGATGGGGATATGATTGGGGATGTATACTCTAAACGATCACCCTGATGCAAATAATAATATGGAAATAAATCTTGAACGTTGACACACATAAAACCCAGTGGAATTTCTCGTTGGCTACGGGAGGGGGGGTGGGAGGAGGGGAGGGAAAGAACATGAATCATGTAACGATGGGAAAATATCCTAAATTAATTAAATAAATGAGTGTTTTCAGATTACTAAAAATAAAATAAATTTAAAAAAAAAGAATGCAGATTAAAATTCAAAGTATAGAGGGCAGCTGGGTGGCTCAGAGGATTAAGAGCCAGGTCTAGAGATGACAGGTCCTGGGTTCAAATCTGACCTCAGACACTTCCTAGGTGTGTGACGCTGGACAAGACACTTAACCCCCACTCCCTATCCCTTACCACACTTCTGCCTTGGAACCAATACACTTGATTTTAAGACAGAAGGTAAGGGTTTGTTTTTTGTTTGTTTGTTTTTTAAAACTCTTACCTTCCATCTTAGAATCAATACTAGGTATTGATTCTAAGGCAGAAGAGTGGTAAGGGCTAGGCAATAGGGTTAAGTGACTTGCCCAGGGTCACACAGCTAGGAAGTGTCTGAGACTAGATCTGAACCCAGAGACCTCCCGTCTCTGGGCCTGAC
This sequence comes from Gracilinanus agilis, assembly GCF_016433145.1. Classification (NCBI taxonomy): domain Eukaryota; kingdom Metazoa; phylum Chordata; class Mammalia; order Didelphimorphia; family Didelphidae; genus Gracilinanus; species Gracilinanus agilis. The sequence continues at coordinate 529,880,668 of NC_058131.1, read as the reverse complement.
TCTCAAACCACTGAGCCACCCAGCTTCCCCCTTATTTATTTTTTTAAAGAAGTAGTTCTAGCTGTAGAGTTTAGTGCCTCAGGTTTGAGCTTCAGGGTGATTGCTATACACTATTTACCACAGTACTATTTTATGTCAAGAAAGGTAAAGATTTACATTAGGACCATTTGTAAATTTTCCAAGAGCAGAAATTCACAAAATGAATTGTAGTGCTCTACTCATGATGTCAATGTTAGTCAATGTTAACTAAGTGAATGGTAGAAGTTGATGGGGAAGGTTCCCTGTATTATTGTGACAAATATATATCTATATCTATCTACTTATCTATCTATCTATCTATCTATCTATCTATCTATCTATTTATCTATCTATCTATTTATCTATATTTAAACCCTTTCGTTCTATCTTAGCATCAATTCTTTTTTTGTGTGTTTCTTTTTATCTATATTTTATTCCAATTACAAATTTACACATAAGTTTTCCAAAGTTATATGATTCATGTTGTCTCCCTCCCCTCTTCCCTCCCTACTCCTGGAATTGACAAGCAATTCCACTAGGTTGTACATGTGTTATCATATCTTAATATCAATTCTAAGACAGAAGAGTTGGAAAGGGCTGGGTAATTGGGTTTAACTGACTTGCCCAAAGTCATGCAGCTAGGAAATATCTGAGTTCAGAATTGAACTCAGAACCTCCCAATCTGAGACCTGGCACTCTATCCACCATGCTACCTAGCTACCCTATATTATAATACATTTTAATCTGAATTTTCTGGTTTTAAATGTCTTTAAGATCTCTGGGCAGTGAGGTAGCACAATGGATTGAGCATTGAGTCTGGAGTAAGGAAGATCTGAGTTCAAATTCAGCCTCAGACAATTTACTAGCTATGTGACCCTTGGCAAGTCACTTAGCCCTGTTTGCCTCCATTTTCTCACCTGTGAATAAGCTGGATAAGGAAAGGGCAAACCATTCCAGGCTCCATCCCAAGAAAACTCAAATGGGATCACAAAGAGTCAGACATGGCTGAAACAATTGAACAACAACAAAAGAACTCTGAGATATTGATATCTTCAAAATATATGATTTTACATAAGACATTTTCATTATATTATATATTTTAGATCATCTTAAAGATAGATGTCTTTTGCATTGGTTCTTGTGAACAGTATTATGTTAACAATGCTTCAACCAAGGCAGAAAACTAGAATTTGAGAGAGAGAGAGAGAGGTGGAGAAAGAGGTAGAGAAAGAGAGACAGAAAGAGGCCAAGGTGGGGGAGACAGAGAGACAGAGACTGAGGTGGGGAAGAGAGAGAGAGAGAGAGAGAGAGAGAGAGAGAGAGAGAGAGAGAGATTGAGAAACTAGAATAGCAGAATTGCTTCAAGTTGCCTGACATGCAAAGGACATTTGTACTTCCTATCCATCCCTATCCTCTCACCTCATGGTCTGCTACCAAAGTCTCACTTCCTTTACCAGCTGACACTGGATTCTATCACTATAATGCCTCCCTCCCCTGGGAATTCCATCCCCCTTCTTCCAATCCTGTAGAAAGAAAGGCTTTAGGGAAAGTGTATAATGCTGGACCTGGAATCAGGATGACACTTACTGGCTATATGATACTGGCTAAGTCACTTAATCTCTGCCTGCCTTTAGTAAAATTGTGATAATAATATATACTTGGGATTATTGTGAGGATTAAGTGCTATATTATTTTATAAAGTACTTGACAAATCTTAAAGCCCTATTATAAGCATTAGGCATCATCATGATTTGTTGTTGATGTCATTTTTGTGTTTATTTTATTTATTTAGTTTTATGTTTATATTTGTTATTTATTTTTCATTGTTTTGTTAATGTTTGTTATTTTGATGTCATTTATTTATTTTATTTTATCTTTATTTTATTCATTTATGTTTATGTTTATTTTATCTTATTTTTATGTTATTTATTATGTTATTTATTTATTCTAATGTGGACCCTTTCTGGTTGAAGCCTTTGGACCCCTTCTAAGAATAATACTTTTAAATTAATAAAATGCATGAGATTACAAGATTACAAGAGAAACAAAAAGTTAGTGAAAAAGAAGCAATATTTTTCCCATTTAAGCTCATGGACTTCAGGAAATAGATTCCCCCCAAGGTCCTTTAACCCCAGGATAAGAACCCTTTGCTCTAAGGAATGGACTTTAATTGGCACCATTGTACCTATGGTCAGATTGTCCTTTGTGTTACCATCACTTTTCTCCATTTTGTTTTTGCCCCAGATGAAAAGATGTCCTAGTTAGGACAGCATATGGGCTTGGCTTTACCCATTCAGAACCAAGAACTGATTGATTTTCCTCAGACTGGAGAACCCTATAGCAAAGAACAGAAAGTCATGGAAGACTTGATGGGGAAGGCCTGAGCATGGACACTATGTCAGGGTACTCAGAGAGGACACCACTGTGATACCTTCCTGTAAGGTGGCAGAACTGATTTGCCAGCCCCTTTTTACCATTCCCACAGGACTGGTCAGGGTCAAGCAAATAACAGAAATGAGGCATCAGGGTTGTGTCTTGTGTGAGGGACAACCCGAAATAGATCCTCCTTTTGAGTTAGGATTCTCTCCCCTCTATTATCCTTCTTCCACACTGACCCACCCTGCCTTTCCCTCCCTCATATTCTTACTGAGAGGCAGAGGAAGGAGGGCATAGGAAAGGAAGGCGTGAAAGTAGAAAATGAATAGGAAAAAGATGAAATTTGTGATGGTAACAGCTGGCCCACAGGAATTAGAGCACAGGGAGTTTGACCCCATAGCTCAATGCTTATCAGTCAGGGAGAGTCAAGAAGCCTTCAAGGTCCAACACTCTCTAATCCCAATCACTTCTTAGGGCAGAAACCTTCCCTTAGATGTCTACTTGCCAGCCATAGTATATATCCTCCACAGCACCTTAGAAGTTGTTGTTCAGTCTTTCTCAGTCATGTCCAACTTCCAATGACCCCATTCGGAGTTTTCTTGGCAAAGATTACTGGACTGGTTTGCCATTTCCTTCTCCAGCTCATTTAACAGATGAGGAAAGTGAGGCAAACAGGATTGAGTGACTTGCCCAGGGTCACACAACTAGTAAATATCTGAGCCAGGATTTGAATTTAGGTCATTCTATCATTGTGCCACCTCTCTGCCCTTCTGCAGACATTGTAGGTACTTAATGTTATTTGAATGAATGAATGCATTTTAGCCAATGCCTTCCCACCTCAGTTGCCCAAGTACATTGGCCAAGGCAACTTGTGGTTGTCTATAAAGTACTGGGCCTCAGTTCTTCATCTCTAGGATGAAAGGATTGGACCCAATATCCTCTAGGACTCCTTCCAGGCCAGTCTATGGCTGTGCCAGGCAGTGTACCTAGAGCTTTCTCCGCCCACAACTGCTCACTAAGGAACCACAAAGGAGATGTTTCCTCATCTCCTCTCCAGGCCAAGACTTGCCATTCGACCTGATCAGAGCTCTCTTCAGGTGGATATTCTTTTCATTGTGGATTCTGTTCTTACATCATTCTGCAGCAGTTTATATAAATCTTCAAATTAGACAAAAGGCATTTTGAATATGGGAAACGATGTCTGGCTACAGTGGGGCAGAGAATAGAGCCCTGGCCTTGGAGTCAGGAAGACTCATCTTCTTGAGTTTGAATCCGGTTCAAGACACTTTGGGTGCAGCTGAGTAGCTCAGTGGATGGAGAGTCAGGCCTAGAAACAGGAGGTCCTGGATTCAAATCTGGCCTCAGGTCCTTCCCAGCCGTGTGATCCTGGGCAAGTCACTTAACCCTCATGGCCTAGCCCTTACTGCTCTTCTGCCTTGGAACCAATATTCAGTATTGATTCTAATACAGAAAGTAAGGGTTTAAATAAATTTTTAAATAAAATTTTTAAAAAATGTTTTTAAATGACTGAATACCAACAACAAACCATGTCCAAAGCTTGATGGAGAAGAGAAGGGAGGGTAAGTGGCCCACTGCTCCATCAGACCCCTGGAGATCTGGTCCACTGCTTCCCAGCTCTAGGGATACAAATCTGAATTGTAGCAGGGTTGCATCCCCATCTACGGAAGGCCAAGGAGAACAATAGGGTCCGTGGTTCTGGCCTTGTTAGAGATTTGTGAGGCCAGCCCAATCTATCCTGGATCCCAGACCCCAGGGGTAGTCTTGAACCTTTCTCTCAGTGTGCTTAGGACTGGAGATAAGACCCCTGAGGAACTCTAACTAGGACCACCCTCCCTGCTGTGGTAGGTCAGAATTGGACCGAATTCTAAGGCTAGAAGGTAGAGTTACCACTGGAGAACAAACAACTCTTCACCTGAGTTCATTCTTCTTTCTTTTGTCTCATGACACACGTTTACCCATCCCCTTGGAACACTGCACTTGCTTTGCTCTAGTATTCAGACAAACGTGATTTCTGCCCAGCCCGCCCCACTCCCTCTCAGCCTAGGGGCCCCTAACCCCAACGACCTCTCCTCCAGGAAGGGGGATGAAGGGCAGTGCTGGGCCCCTTCTGTGTCTGTAGGGATGCCTCCTGCTGGGCCCCTCGGCCAGACACAAACACAGACTCCAGCCCTCCCACTGTCTGCCTGTGTCCAAGCCCCAGGAGGCAACCAAGGCTTGGGAGGGAAGGAAAAGCAGAGCCAGAGCCTAGCTTCGGAGGAGAAAGGAGAAGCTGGCTCCCCAGAGGCCTAAGATACCTCCTATGCAAATCAGAGCCATCACATCACTTGTGTGGCCCACCTAGAGGGGTCCAGGTCCTCACTAGAAGTTGCCCCAACCCCCTCCATCTTCAAGAAGCAATATGAGGTCCTCCTTTTGCTGAGGAACTCAGCAATCTAGGATCTCTCTTATTATTTCAAGGTGTGTGAGATGATACGGCTTAAAGACAACAGAGACCACCTAGGTGAGCAGAGGCAAGTCTAATCTTTCTCAGAAGAAAGGGCACCCCCTCAGTACAGCACCCCACCACTCTCCCAGTTCACCATTGACAATTGGGTTTGCAGTCTTGATGCAAAGTTCTCTTTTTTTAATTATATTTTTATTTTTATTTTGAATATTTTCTCCTAGTTACATATTTCATGTTCTTTCCCTCTCCCCCAAACTCCCCTAACCCCCCTTAGCCGCCACACAATTCCACTGGGTTTTACATGTATCATTGATCAAGACCTAATTCCATATTATTGATAGTTGGACTAGAGTTATTGTTTAGTTTGATGCAAAGTTCTAACCCATCACAATCATCCACCTATATTTTACCCTTTATATGGCAAGTGAAATGTCCTCTTCTGCTAGTACAGGGCACTTTTGGAAGACTAGGGGCTTACTTGGAGAATAGAAATATGTTCACTGGGCAGCTGGGTAGCTCAGTGGATTGAGAGTCAGGCCTAGAGACGGGAGGTCCTAGGTTCAAATCCGGCCTCAGACACTTCCCAGTCAAGTCACTTGACCCCCATTGCCCACCCTTACCACTCTTCCACCAAGGAGTCAATACACAGAAGTTAAGGTTTAAAAAAAAAAAAGAAATATGTTTGTTTACTACTGATCCTTTGAGAGAAGCCCACCATTTTGTATATTAGTTTTCTCACAAAGGATAGATTATATTAAAAATGTAAAAAAAAAAAAGAGAGAGAGAGAGAAAGAGAGAGAGAGAGATTTTTAGAATTCTATTGACCAATACCCAAAAAACTGTTGTTCAATGAACAGCTCCAACACATAAGCACTGAGAAAGCTGATGAAGAATGCATGATGTCATCAGTGAAACATATGACAGGGAGAAAAGATGAGTTTTTTACATGAAGAAGGAATGATGTCCAGCCAGAGTGGGATCTTCCATTCTTAGGAGAAAGCGTGTTGGATGGACCCCTTGTGGTGAACTTATAGATGGACCTAGAGAGGAGTCATACAGTATGGGCAGGCAAAAATTGCTTGTCCAGAGGAAACACACAACTCAATGATATCCCAGAACCGTTTCAGTATTGAATAAATGAATGCACAAATAAATGAATCACCTGGTGGCCAACTCTTTGATGAAGGGTTACTCTTGAATTTAGGTAGTCTGGTCCTTGAAAGACAGAGACATAACCTTCTCTTTTCCTACTTGACAAAACTTACCAAAGAATAGATTTTTCTCTTTTGCATAGTCTTTGAGAACCTAGAGTGCCTTCCACAGAGAACCATAACTAAGTCATCGGAATGGGGCTTGGCTCCAGGGTGCTGAAATTTAGAGGATGCTGACGTCCTCTAAATAGAAATAAAAGGGGGCAGCTGGGTGACTCAGTGGATTGAGAGCCAGGCCCAGAGAGGGGGAGTCCTATCAGTGGTTCCCAAATTTTTTTGGCCTACTGCCCCCTTTCCAGAAAAAAATATTACTTAGCCCCCTGGAAATTATTTTTTTAAATTTTAATAGCAATTAATAAGAAAGATAAATGCACCTGTGGCCATTACTGCCTCCCTGGATCACTGCAGCATCCACCAGGTGGCAGTGGCACCCACTTTGGGAATCATTAGGTTCAAATCTGGCCTCAAACACTTCCTAGCTGTGTGACCCTGGACAAGTCACTTAATCCCCATTGCCTAACCCTTACCACTCGTCTGCCTTGGAACCAATACATAATATTGATTCCAAGATGGAAGGTAAGGGTTTTGGGGGGGCGGGGAACAATTAAATAAATAAATAAAATAGAAATAAAAATGACTGAGCTAAGCACCTTGTTGAAATGAATAGCTACTACCAATGGGTTGCCTCTTTCACCTCCCTGGTAGTTTCCTTTGCCCTACTTCTGGGTTGTAAAATTACTAGTTCTAGCTCTGCCTCCCTTACCACTCTTCCACCTAAGAGCCAATACACAGAAGTTAAGGATTTAAAAAACAAACAAAAAAAATGAAAAAAAGAAACAGAGTGCTTAAGTTTTTGTGAAGCAGTTTGCTGCAGTGGATAGAGTGCCAAACTCAAAGTCAAGAAGTCCTAGAGTCAATACGGTATATTGGTTCCAAGGCAGAAGAGTGGTAAGGGTAGGCAATGGGAGCTAAGTGACTTGCCCAGGGTCACACAGCTGGGAAGTGTCTGAGGCCAGATTTGAACCTAGGACCTCCCATCTTTAGGCCTGCTCTCAATCCACTGAGCCACCCAGCTGCCCCTAGGGCTTTTTCTAAGAGACTGTTGAAGCAGTAGGTTGAGTGTGTCTTATCTCCTTGGGTGGACCTTGTGGGATTGGCTATTATCCCTATCCTGTGGCTGTCCTTCTGATCCATCAGTGTTTATGCTGCTGCTGTGGACTAAGAGATATCCCAGCAGAGCTGCTAGAGACACCTAAAGCCATCGTGTCCGTGAGAACCTTTCCCTGAGTCCTGTTCCTGTTTAACTTTCAACCTTACCACCTCTATCATCATCTAAGGGGGGATTTGGGTTAGTGAAGTGTATTTATTGTAGGAACTGGGACTTTTAGGTAGAGAGGTAAATGGCAGTGCAGACACCATCTCTTTGAAGATAACAACTAGATTTGGTGGGGAGGTTTATTTATATTCTTTAGACAGATCATCCCAATTCCCTTCCCTTGCTTCCCTTCCCTTAAATAAACCCTGTTTAATAGCATTTGGTATCCTGTAAGCTTTATCCTGTTGACCTTCTCAAACCCTGTAATCCTTCTGACACTAGTCCTAAACAATCATTCGCTGACCTACTCAAATCCCATTACCACCAGGTATCTTCTAGATACTTAATTCAGTATGTACAAATGGACAGAAAAGAGCCTTTCTAAGCTTCAGAAAGGTCCTGGAAAGGATATTAACAAAGCTGAAGTTTGAGGGAAGGTTCTTGGTAAGGGAGAAGATAACAGGATAGATTTGATCTAAACTGGATGAGGGGTAGCTAGGTGGAGCTGGAGAATCATCTCCCTGAGTTCAAATCTGACCTCAGACTCTTACTAGCTGAGTTGGGCAAATTGCTTACCCCTGTTTGCCTCAGCTTCCTCATCTGCCAATAAGAGAAGGAAATAACAAACCACTCCAGTCTATCTCTACCAATAAAATCCCAGAAAGTCAGATACGTGGCTGAAAGGACTGAATAAATCATTCCATTGGCCCATTGCTAGACCCTGCAGGCAACTAACTAATTACAGGTATGGTAGAAACAGCAGAGTTTGGAGTTAGACTACCTAGATTCAAACCCCACCTCTAACATCACTTGAACAATCACAGGCATTGAACACTGGGCCTGGAATCAGAAAGACCTGAGTTCAAATCTAGCCTTAACACTTATTAGCTCATTGACCCTGGGCAAGACACCTCTATTTTGCTCAATGACTGCATGTGTTTTTTTTTTAATGATTATTATCTTATTTTTATTTTTATTTATTTTTTAATTTTTATTTTGAATATTTTCCCATAGTTACATATTTCATGTTCTTTTCCTCTCCTCCAAACCCCTCTAACCTCTCTTAGCAGATGCACAATTCCACTGGGTTTTACATGTATCATTGATCAAGATCTAATTCCATATTATTGATAGTTGGACTAGAGTTATCGTTTAGTGTCTACATCCCCAATAATATTCCCATTAGCCCATGTGTTCAAGCAGTTGTTTTTCTTCTGTGTTTCTCCTCCCACAGTTCTTCCTATGAATGTGGCTAGTTTCTTTCTCATAAGTCCCTCATTCTTGCTCTGGATCATTGCATTGCTGCTAGTAGAGAAGTCCATTACATTGGATTGTACCACAGTGTATCGGTCTCTGTGTACAATGTTCTCCTAGATCTGCTCCTTTCACTCCCGCATCTGTTTTTAAATGGGAGTAATAGTAACACTTACTTCCCAGAGTTGTTGTAAAAATCCAATGAGATAACATTTGTAAAGTACTTAGCTCAGGGCTGGCACAGTGTAAGAATTATATAAATATTGGTTATTATTATTTTTTCTCAACCTCAGTTTTGTCACCTGTAAAACCAGAGTTTGGACTGGATAGCCTCTAAGATCCCTTCTAGCTTTAAATCTATGATCCTGTGAGGCTAATATCAGAGGGCAAAGACCTAGGCTATCTCCCTGAAAGAGAGGACAGAGGAAACTTTGAGCAAAGGATGCTCATGGAAGGTGGAACTATAGCAATAAAAAATAGGGAAAAGGAATACCTGACATCCCTCTTTGCTAGAATCCCATGCAAGTTGGTATAATAAGTCACAGAGACTATCCATGCCTCTGGATAAGATGATGTCTCCACAAATGGGAAGGATTAAAAAAAAATGTTTTACTGATGCTTTCTGTTTTTATATCAGTTATTTTTGGAAACATCCCTTCCCCCTTTTGTCTCTGAAGTTAATCTTCCTTTGTAACAAAGAAAAGCAAATAAGCAAAAACACCTAGCAAAGTTTAAGAAATTCTGTAGATAGCACACTGGGCTTCCTTCTAGTGGTTTTTATTGATAATGTTGAAGTCATATGTACTGTTCTTTTAGGTCTGATTATTTGACTATGCATTAGTTTATACATATCTTTCTGTAAATTCCTTATATTCATCATTTTTTTCTGCCCAATAATATCCTATTAGACTTATATACCACTGTCATTTCTCAACTGATGATTACTCAGTTTGCTCCCAAATTTTTGCTGCCACAAAAAGTATTGGAATAAATATTTGGTTTGTATTAGAATTCTGTTCTATCTTTGATCTCTTTGGGATAAATGGCCAGCACTGGGGTTGATGTGTCAAAGAACTCAATTAACTCGTTAGGAAGAACTGCTTTTCTGTTTTACCGAAAATCAAATTAAATTATTTTGTGTTTTGAAGTCTGGAGTTTGATTACTTATAAAAGGGAGCTGTAACCCACACTTGGTGGAAGGCCAAATGCTGAAGGAGGATAGGTTCCATCTGAGTGGAGGCAAACAAGCCAGGCAAATAAGAAGTTCCCAAAGTATACTCAGGTCCTTTGTTTCAGAAAGCAGCCTTTAGCACAAGGACCACAAACATAAAGTCAGTGGAACTAATGCAAACAGTTGGGTGTGAAATGGAAGATTTTAGGTTTAAGGCCAGTGGCAAAATGAGCTTGCAATTGAATTCCCTATACATGGAAACATGCCCCTTAATCAAAGTGGACTTCCTGAAGGAGTCAGGCTAGAAAGAAAGACAAAACATAATCTAGTCTAATACTCTCATATTGCAGATAGGAAAAATAAAGCTCAGATAGGTTTAGTAACCTTGTTCAAGATCATGATTATTCACCAGAGGAGAAGGGAACCTGTTAAGGAGATAAAGTATTTAATTAAATGTCCTAATACTATAGGATCCCAGATCTAGAGTTGGAAAAGACCTTAGGGTCACGCATCCAATCACCTCATTTTGTAGATGAGAAAAATTTATCAGTCAACTAATAGACATTAAGCACCTACTCTGCATCAGGTGGGTTGTATGGGGCATTCAGAGAAGGCTAAGACCAAAGAGCTCGCCACCCTTTTTCAGCGCTGCTCTTCCACCTTTGGGGTCCACCTTTCTTACCTGTGTTTCCAAAAGGCTGTGACCACATCCCTGGAAAACCATCTTAGCAGTTGGGCTAAAATAGGTTGAGGGTAACTTGTCAGTGAGTCTATTGTTCAGGGTTAAGAAGTTTCTGATGGCTTCTGTGATTTTTATATTGTTTGGAATATTAAAATTATGGAATGGTGATGTATTGTGTCAACTTGAAATCCGGAGACCCCAAGTTTGCCCTTATCCCATGAGAGTTTGCCTTGAGGGAGGTCTCAGATTTCAAGTTGACAATGCCTACTTTGCAATGTTCTTACCCAAAAAAGAAAAGTCAGTGTGCCCTGAAGAATGGCTACCCTTTCCACTATCTTATCAAAGTTGCACCCTAGAATATTCCAAAAAATTGATAGTATATTTCTTGGGCTGGGTAGAAATTTTCCACATTATATAATCCTAAAAGACCCCATCACGGGGGCAGCTGGGTGGCTCGGTGAATTAAGAGCCAGGCCTAGAGGCGGGAGGCCCTGGGTTCAAATAAAACCTCAGACACTTCTTAGCTGTGTGACCTTGGGCAAGTCACTTAATCCTCATTGCCTAACCCTTGCCCTTCTGTCCTAGAGTTGTTACTAAGACAGAAAAAAATGTAGATTAAAGAAAAAAAAAGAAATAGAAAAGTTACTAGTAAGTAAAAAGATAGGGATCTTTCGTCTTTACTCCCATTTCAGTTCCAGAACCATGAACCAAGAGCACATCAACTCTGCCATTGTTTTTGGTAGGATCTGTCTGTCTATACCCCTGGGGCCCCAGCCACCATGCCTACAACTTTCCCAGACCAAAGTGTCTCTCTGGGCTACCATTCCCTTTAAGGGCACAGTTTCCTTCATTAGAATATAAACTCTGGGGAGAAAAAGGACTGTCTACTTTTGTATTAAATAGTCTAGTACAGAGCATAGGGCTCAACACATATTATCATCTGTCCTTCATGATGCTCCAAGAAGACTAATAACATCATGATGCCAACATCAGGGTTCAGTATGTTGGGTTATTGTTCATCAGGCCAATACTGGTTCAGAAGGCTCTACCATAAGTGGAACACAAGTTAAATAATAAAATAGTAGATAATGGGTGATATCTTTACTTGTGTGTGTGTAGTTAGAATGTTGTACCCCAGGATTAGGTTCCCCAGAATTCCTTCGGTATTTCCCAGAATTCCTTTCCTCTTCACCCTCAAGTTGCATGCTTACATTATTTGTGTATAGTTGTGTGTAACCCCCACCCTGGCTCTCTCTTCTCTGGCAGCTCTGGGCTCTCCTCTTCCATGTGTAGAGTCTGGGGAAATTTCTTTCTTTACTGAGGTTTTACTTCCCTTTATTATTAATAAACTTTACAAAATATAATAGAGTATTTGGATATTAATTTTTAATCTTACATGTGTGAATTGGATTTAGGTTAGGCAGAGTTGCTCAGAGTCATCAGCCTCACTCTTTCTTCTAGAGTCATCAAAGTCCATTGGCAAGACAAAAATATAGATAACTGTCAAGGGTCCAGGATGCAGTGGATGCAAGGCAGCTTCCAGGTTGGAGCAAGTTCTAAGCACTCCACAGTGCCTGCTTCAGCCACCTTCATGACCGGTGAAACAGATTGTTCTCATCTGCTCATTCTACTAGGGGAAGTCTTCCCATATTTAGGGTAAACATCCCCCTAACTCACTGATGGATTTAAGGCCTGCTGGTTACCCTCAACATGATTTAGCCCAGCTGCCAAGATGGTTTTCCTGGGGTGTAACCATGGTACGTGCTACAGCTTTTTGGAACCACAGGTGAGAGTTGGGCGAAAGGTAGACCCCAAAGGTGGTTGAGGAGCCTTGAAAAGGGCTCAGTAATCCTTCACACCAGAGATGCTAGTCCTCCCTGAGCATTCCATAGGCCCCTGGCACATAAAGTATTTAATAAATGCTTTTGATTCATTTAGAAAAGGCTAAACTTGTGTCTAGCCCTGAATGATTATTTTCTTGTTCTCCTAAAGCATAAACACCAGTGATTCCTAGCCAACTTGGAATTTCAGAGCTGAATACAGTTAAGTCCTTGATAAATATTTGTGGGATTAAGTAGCATGAAAAGTAGCATTCATTGTTTTGATTCCTTAACCCTGATAGAAAAACACATACTCATAAAGGCAAAAAGTACATCATTCACAGCGATGGCCTTATATTTCATATAGCCTTTTGTCTGGATCCTTCCTTTGCCTTTAGTATATATATATATATATGTATATATATATATAAATCTTTTTCCTACTGTCTTAGAATCAATACTAAGTATGGGTTCCAAGTGGTAAGGGCTAGGCAACTGAAGATAAATAACTTGTCTAGGGTCACAGCTAGGACATGTCTGAGGCTGGATTTGAGCCCAGGACTTCCTATCTCTAGGCCTGGTTCTTTATCTACTGACCCACCTAACTGCCCCAACATATCTAATTTATTTCCCTTCTCCCCTTCTCCATATTGAATCCTGACCCCAGAAGATTGCCTGGAGCCTCTTAAAAATAGACTTGTTGGGGCAGCTGGGTAGCTCAGTGGATTGAGAGCTAAGCCTAGAGACGGGAGGTCCTAGGTTCAAATCTGACCTCAGACACTTCCCAGCTGGGTGACCCTGGGCAGGTCACTTGACCCCGATTGCCCACCCTTACCACACTTCCACCAAGGAACCAATACACAGAAGTTAAGGGTTAAAAAAAAAAAATAGACTTGTTTACAAGAATTATAGACTTAGAGCCAGAAAGGGCAGCTAGGTGATATATAGCATATGGTATGTCAGTCTTAGTCAGAAAGACATGAGTTCGAATTCTACCTGTCAAATCAACAAATATTTATCAAGAGTTTACTGCAGTCAGGCATTGTGCTAAGTGCTTGGGATACAAATACAAGCCAAAAAAATATTTTTTTTTGTCCTCAAGGAGCTTACATTCTAATGGGGAAGATGACACAAAAAAGGTAACCCAGAACCTGGAGGGTAGGAAAAGGTAGATAACAGTGAGTAGGGAAAGAGGGAAATAAAGAAAGGGTAAGGAAAGACTGAGGGTGATGGAGAAGTCCAAAGGAGTGCAGCCTGATGAGAAATGAAGATAGGCCTTTTGTGACACTGTGGTATACTAGTTGTGTGACTTTGAACAAGTCACTTAACCTTCTTTTAGCCTCAAGTTCTTAATTTGTAAAATGGCAATAATAATAGTTATCTCACTGAATTGTGAGGCTCATATGAGAAGATAAAATAGAGCTCAATTCAATATATTCTTTTTTTTTAAAAATCCTTACCTTCCATCTTAGAATCAATACTGTGTATTGGTTCTAAGGCAGAAGAGTAGTAAGGGCTAGGCAATGAGGGTTAAGTGACTTACTTGCCCAGGGTCACATAGCGAGGAAGTGTCTGAGGTCAGATTTGAACCCAGGACCTCCCATCTCTGAGCCTGGCTCTCAATCCAATTCAATATATTCTTAATTCAACATTTACTGAATGCCAACTATGTTCAGGGAACTGTATCTCTGACCATTCATTCTATTAAGGTATGTGTTATCTTCAAGAATCTAATCTGAGGCCAGTAGAAAGAGCATTAACTTTAGAATCAGAAGGTTCAGATCTAAATCCCAAATGGATAACCTGTATTACTTTGGACAAATCTCTTTACCTCTCTGGGTCCCAGGTTAATCATTTGAAAAATAAGGGAGTTGGACTAAAAAATAATGACAATAATCATAAATAATAATAATGTTTATTCAATGCTAAAGGTTTGAAAAGTGCTATACATCGTGTTCTTACTTTCCCCTTCACCTCTCCCAACCCCCCTGCCCCCATAGCCAACGTGCATTTCCACTGGTTTTAACATGTGTCATCTATCAAGACCTATTTCCATATTATTGATACTGGTGTGTTCGTTTTGAGTCTACATCCCCAATCATGTCCATATCAACCCAAGTGTTCAAGCAGTTGTTTTTCTTCTGTGTTTCGACTTCTATAGTTCTTCCTCTGAATGTGGGTAGCATTCTTTTCCATAAATTCCTCAGAATTGTCCTGGGTCATTGCATTGCTGCTAGTACAGAAGTCCATTACATTCGATTTTACCACAGTGAATCAGTCTCTCTGTACAATGTCCTTTTGGCTCTGCTCTTTTCACTCTGCATCAATTCCTGGAGGTCTTTCCAGTTCACATGGAATTCCTCCAGTTTATTATTCCTTTTAGCACAATAGTATTCCATCACCAGCATATACCACAATTTGTTCAGCCATTCCCCAGTTGAAGGGCATACCCTCATTTTCCAAACGCAATCAAAATCAGAAGGGAAACAACAAACTGGGGAAAAAATCTTTATAACAAAAAACTCTGACAGAGGTCTAATTACTCAATAAAAAATCTAGCCATTCCCCTGTTGATAAATGGGCAAGGGATATGAATAGGCAATTTTCAGATAAAGAAATCAAAAATATCAATAAGCACATAAGATAGTGTACTAAATCTCTAACAATTAGAGAAATGCAAATCAAAACAACTCTGAAGTATCACCTTATACCTAGCAGATTGGCTAAAATGATAGTAGGGGAGAGTAATGAATGTTGGAGGGGATGTGGCAAAACTGGGACATTAATGCATTGCTGGTGGAGTTGTGAACTGATCCAGCCATTCTGGATGGCAATTTGGAACAAAGCCCAAAGAGCTCTAAAAGGGCAGGCGCCCTTTGATCCAGCCATACCATTGCTGGGTTTGTACCCCAAAGAGAGCATAGGGAAAAAGATATGTACAAAAATATTTATAGCCGTGCTTTTTGTGGTAGCAATTCTTTGTTTTCTTAGCAAACATACTGGAGTGGTTTGCTTATTTCCTTCTCCTTCTCATTTTACAGATGAGAACCTGAAACACACAGGACTGGTCCAGAGTTACACAACTCCTGTCTGAGGTCAGATTTGAGCTCTTGAAATCTTTTCCTATGCGCCACCTGGTTGCCCCATTCAATCTGCCATACATTAATGGCCTCTAAGTACCCTTCGAGGTAGGAAAATACTCTCTATAAAATCCTTTCTAATTCTCACTCCGAAAGATGTCCCAGAAGCCCAGAAGAGCACTAGAAACTACATCTCCCACCATGCACCCCGCCACGAGTCAACAGGCAGATGTGGTAGACTAGATTACCGAAGAAAACTACAAGCCCCACAATGCCTCTTTCTCCACCTTCTCTTTCCCCTCTGTCAATCCGGAGTCAATGAGACAGCGCGAGAGGACGGAAGGGGCAGGGCCTTGCCCGCCGCGGGACCGTTGAATTTGAAACTCGAAGGGTTACCTGCGTTGCATGTTGATGGAAACAGGGTCGTGACCGGCACTGAAGGGTCCCTCACGGTGGAAGCGGGAGTAGACCTCGATTAGGAAGATAAACTTTGCGGTTGGGGTCTCCTGGAGGCCCTTTGAACGGGTAATAGGATGGGAACTCCGCTGGATTGGGATCTGGGATAAAAGGCCCCTAAGTTTCAGGCGGGGGGAGTGAGGCTAAGTCTGGGAAAAGCATGGGCCCGTGAAGGGAGGGGGGCGATAGGGGAGTGTGTGACAGGAGGACGAAGAAATGAGGAGGACGTGTGTGTGTGTGTGTAAATAAGAAGGCCAGATCCTAAGAGTAAGCCGCAGAGGATACACCCCGCCCCCAACACACTTTCTTCCCCTTCAGCTTTCTTGTTTCCTTCTCCTACCCCATAACCCTCTCCCTCCCCAAAACACACATTTCTCTCCAACCACCCTTTTACCCCCTACATTTCTCCCCCACTCCTCACCACACACATATGTCACATATGTACGTTTCCCACACACACATTTTCCCCCTCCCCACCGCTGTCACCCTACTTTAATTTCCTTCCTTCCTTCCTAGAATCACTACTGTGTATTAGTTCCGAGGCAGAAGAGGCTGATTTTGAATCCAGGACCTCCTCTCCCCAGGCCTGACTATCCACTGAGCTACCTAGTTGCCTCCCCACCCCCTTCCCATTCAAGCATTTTCTTAAGATTTTCTGGAACGTAGGAGAGGTAACTTCACTGTTAACTGGACCTGAGGATACAGAGTGGGGAGGGAGGGGAAGTCCTTTATGAGTGTTGAAGATGCCTAGGAGCCTTTGAGTAGTGAGAGGAGAAAAAAGGAAGGTTTGGAGTCATAGCCTGTGCATCTTGTGCAAACAAGCCTTAGATAGGGAAGACTGACTTGGAATAAGGAAATGAACATCCTAAAACTTGCATTTTGTCACAGGTAAAGGAGGTATACTGGATAATTAACAAATTTTCAATTATCCAAAAGATGTGGTATTATTTGACTCAAATAAACCTTACAGATTTTGATAGCACTTTCAAGATTAGTGCTCTTAGATTTTCTAAAAAATCTAATTTAATGTGTATGTTTTTATACATGGATGTATATGTATTATCGTAATAATGATGATGATTATATAGTACTTTAATGTCCACATAGTACTTACATACTTCATTCTTTTGAACCTCACAAGAAACATGAAAGGTAGCGGATTTCAAACATTTGGTCTAAGGTCCCTTTGTTTACAGCCTTTAAAATTTAAATTTTTACAATTTAAATTATTGAAGACCTCATAAAGAACTTTTTAACTATTAGTATTTACTTTATTAGAAATTAAAATATCTTACTATTATTATAAAAATAGTTTTGATCTTACAGATTCCCTAAAAAGTTCTCCCAAACATCTAGTCCTTCAGTTTTGAAGAATGTTCATCATATTCTTGAGTTTATTTTAATAGGTCGGTCATAAATGGACATTTAATTAATCTGAATGCTACTTTAATTAATTTATTATCTGAATGCTACTTCATTGAGAGCTTTGAGATTCTGCCAGTATGTTGAATTATGGCAGCAGTCCTCAAACATTTTGGTCTCATGATTCCTTTATACTCTGAAAATTTATTGAGCTCCCCCCCTTTTGTTTATGTCTTGATATTTGCTTTTTTAGAAATTAAATATCTTAATATCATGAAAAGAGTTTTGATCTAGTAGACACTCAGAAAGGGTCTTAGGAATATCCTTTCTTCCTAACCCCACCGAGGGTTCCCAGACCATACTTTGAGAATCACTGACTTGTGCGTTATCATAAGACAAAATATCATGGGCTTCCCTCAGTGGCCTAAACAGAAATAACTTTGGTGGCCAGCTCTATTTATTAGCTACATTTTTTGATCATATGCTATGGTTACTTCTATGCATACTTTTTTAATGAGCAATCAAAATAGTCATATCCTAGCCGAGTCCTAGCATAGACAAGCATTCAGTTAATATTTGTTAAGGCAAATTTAGCAGAATTAACATCTTTAAGTCTTCAATTGAAAGATCAGATATTGATTGGCTATGACTGTAATTTTTTTCACTTTTATTTTTCATTTATTTTTAGCATTCATTTAAAAGATTTTTTGAGTTCCAAATTCTCTCATTCCTTCCCTACCCATTGAGAAGCAAGCAATATCATATAAATTATACATGTGAAGTCATACAATTATATATTTCCATATTAGCCATGTGGGGGGGGAGCAAGAAATTTTGCTTCAGTGTGCATTCAGAGTCCATAAGTGGATGGCATTTTTCATCATGGGTTCTTTGAAATTGTCTTGGATCATTGCCTTGATCAAAGTCTTTCTCAGTCAATCACCTTTACAATACTGGTCTTATTGTGAATAATATTCTGGTCTGCTCATTTCACTTTGTGTAAGATCATATAAGTCTTCCAAGGTTTTTCTGAAACCATCCTGAGTCATTTTTTTTTCTGAGACATTTCTTATAGCACAATAGTATTCCATCACAGTCATATACCTCAACTTGTTTAGCCATTGATGGGTATCCCCTGAATTTCTAATTCTTTGTCACTACAAAGAGCTGATTAAAAAAAAAATTGTATATATAGGTCCTTTTCCTTTTTCTTGATCTCTTTGTATTAGTCCTAGTGATGGTATTGCTGGGTCAAAGTGTTACATACAGTTTTATCACTGTTCATTTTTAACTTAACTGTGAAACTTTCAGAAATAGATGTAGAAATACTACTTTGTTGTTTATATACCAAAATATTAACTCACTTGTTTTGCCCCTCCTCAACTGTGTTCCAGTAGCACTAGCCAATAATAAATAATGCCTTTTGCCTAGCTGTTCCATTAGGCAACATATCAGAAGTTGACTAAAAGAGGATTTTGTGCCCCATTGAGATAATGGCTAGTCTGCCTTTACTTTTGCTCATCCCATGTAGCAAGATTAATTGCCTATTTGAGGATTTTTAAAAAGATTTTTAAGATTCATAATAAATTCTGCTATAATAAATAAAATTTTTAAATAAATCATTATCAATTGTTGAAGAGGAATCTGATTTTGTTTTTTGTTCTATAGAATAAAGCCATGTCACTAGAAGGGGATGAGTGGGAGTTAAGTAAAGAAAATGTGCTGCCTTTGAGGCAAGGCCGGATCATGTCCACGCTTCAGGAAGCATTGGCACAGCAGGAAACTGCTAGTCATACTGCTCTCCATCAACAAAAAAGGTGAGTAAGACTGTCAAAACTTAACCTTTCAGGGGGCAGCTGGGTAGCTCAGTGGATTGAGAGTCAGACCTAGAGACGGGAGGTCCTAGGTTCAAATCTGGCCTCAGCCACTTCCTAGCTGTGTGACCCTGGGCAAGTCACTTGACCCCCCGTTGCCTAGCCCTTACCAGTCTTCTGCCTTGGAGCCAATACACAGTATTGACTCCAAGACGGAAGGTAAGGGTTTTAAAAAAAAAAAATTAACCTTTCACCTTTGTGGCTTCCATTTATCCTAAGAAGTAATAGCCTGACCATTTGGATAGGCATAAGCTGGGTGGCAGGAATAATAATGATTATAATCCTGTTTTTTGAGAACAGGTAGGTAGTGTGTTGGAGTGTTTTCATCTCCTTATTGGTATAATAGCCATCCAAAGCAATTTCTCATCATTGATGAAGATTTATTCTCATCTGATATTAAATGTGGTACCCTTTATGTGTTCTAGCTTAATTAGCTAATTATCCCTAATAGTGTTGGAAGGTATCCTAGAAATGGGTCCTGCCTTGCTCATTTAATGAATGAAATTTTAGCACATTGTTATGGAAAGTGTTAGATTTGAAGTCAGAGGGTTAGAATCTTGACTGCCTGCTATATATTTTAAACTGGATACCTATAGACATCTTAAATATGTCTAAAATCAAATTTTGTCTAATTCTCCCTAAACTCTCCCCTCTTTTGACTTTCCTATTACTGTTGAGGGTACCAGTATCTTCCCTGTCAACACAGGCTAGATATGAAGCTATCATCCTCAAATCCTTACTTCCTGTACCCTCCATATCCAATCTGTGACTAAGGCCCATTGATTTTACCTTTGTAAAATATCCATGCTCCCTTGCCTCTTTGATACTGCCACTACCCAAGTGCAGGCTTTCATATCGCCTCATACTTGGACTATTGCCATAGTCTACTGGTTAGTTTCACTGCCAAAAGTCTTTCCCCACTCAATTCTTTCCTCCACTGTCAAAGTAATCTTCCTAAAGCACAGGACAGATCCCATCATACTCTTCCCCTCTACTCAATAATAATTCTAGTGGTTTCCTATTATCTCTGGGATAAAATATAAAATCATCTGTTTGGCATTCATAGTCCTACTTGATCAGCAGGCCCCCTGCCACTGACCTCCTTGCTGTTCCTTAGACAAGAAACTCCATCTCTGGAGTACAGGAATTTTCACTGGTTGCTCCCCATGCCTGAAATGCTCTTCTTTATTTCCACCTCTTAGTTTCCTTTAAGAGGCCTTTCCTTTCCCCACTTAATACTAGTAAGTTCCCTCTATTAATTACTAACATTTTGTGCCACATATAGCTTGTTTGTAATTTTCTCTTCCATTTCATTAGTTGCTCAGGTTCCACTTTTGACTTTTGTTGTATCCCCAGTGTCTGCCACAGTGACTGGCACATAACCACTTAATAAATGTTTATTGACTGATTGACTACCACTTATTACCTACCTGTATGCTATTGGATAAAGCCTCTAAACCTCTCTGAGCCCGAGATAATCATATATAAGGGAAGGAAGTTGTACTTAAATGACCTTTGTTTCTTTCTCTAATTCTTTTCTACTTTTCTAATCTCCAAGTTCCCTTTCAGAGCCAAATTTGATACTAAAAAATTTAGCAGTGAATTACAAAACTATCTAGTTATAGAAAAGTCAGGAAATGCCCTAAGACATTGGTGAACCTTTTCCTGAGTTTGAGTGCCCATTGGGCACATTCAAGCTGTCTTATGAGCCCTCTTCATTGTCTATATTGTCTTATGAGTTCTCTACATTGTCTATATTGCACACACTTTAGCCTCTGGTGTTCTGTTAACTTGTGACTTGATGTTTCTTTGTACTTGCTGTCAAGCATAGACCACATGCATATACACATTTTGAAATTTAAAATCTTATAATATCTAGTAATATTCTAGGTATACAACAGATAATCAATATATGTTTAATAAATGGAAACAGAGTTAGTGTTTGTTCATTTTACTATTTTTCTCTAATGTATTAGAAGTGCTAACAAGTCATTGTCTGTCTCTGTTGCAGAGCATTTGAGTCTGAAATTCGTTTTTATACAGGAGATGATCCTCTAGATGTTTGGGTGAGGTAGGTGCTCTTGTCACTTTCACTTGATCCCATGATAATCCAGTGAAATAACTTGACAGGTGGAGGCTTGGGAACTGCCCTTGGAAAAGTGTTCCTGTTCCAAATTAGAAGCTCATTACTGTTTAGAATAGATCTTGGAATAAAAAATATGCTCTTAGTTAAGAATTGTTCAATTTTTATTCCCTTTGTACCAATTTAGATATATTAACTGGACAGAGCAGAACTTCCCTCAGGGTGGAAAGGAGAGTAATATGTCAACATTATTAGAAAGAGCTGTAGAAGCCCTTCAGGAGGAGAGACGATATTATAATGATCCCCGCTTTCTTAGTCTTTGGCTTAAATTGGTAAGTAATTGTCAAGAATCACCTACTTTGAAATACTTTTTTCCCCCTTAGAGATATCTAGTACATTATAAAAATGGTATAACCTAATTTATTTGGGAAAAATGTGATTCAGGATGGTAATACTTAGCTTAATGCTATGCTCATAGTAGGTGCTCAATAAATACTTGAGAATGACATTGTTAGATTAATTCTTTGAAGATTTATAGAAAGTTATATTATTACCAGGAGATTTAAAAAAACACCTTTCAAAGACTGACTATAGGGATCTCATCCCCCCATATGCACACTTACTGCTCATGATTCAGTTCTATTCAACAAACTTTTTGACCTCTTATCATGTTCTAGGAACTTGACTGGGTGCAAAGACACAAATGAAATTGTACTTGGCCTCAAGAAGCTTAGGGAAGGGCAGGAAGGGGGAATTATCCAAAGCACATGTAACTTTGGACAAAGTAAATCCAGAGTGATTTGGAAGGGAGAGGTGCCAGAGAACATTAACAAGTAGGAGGAGGATGTAAAGTCTCTTCCAAGAAGTGGCACCTGTGCATTCCCTAAGGAAGATAGGACTTCCATAAAGTGCAAGTGAGGAGGTAGAACATTCCAGGCATAGGGAACTAACAGCCTGTGGAAAGACAGGCAAGCAAGAGCCAGAATGATGGTTGTTTTTGGGAACAACAAGGAAGTCAGTTGGTTTAGAATGAGAGTAGTAATGTGTGATCTGATCCAAGCTATGAGACAGTGGGAATGCCTAAAATACATAGATAATTTTTAAGACTAAATTTTAATTGGAAGACTAAATTTAAGAATACTTGTAAGGACCAAGCTGTATGAATTGATTCAGGACTTTTTTTTAAATCCCTATGGCAAATAAAATAGAGATAATAGAATAAAACTTTTTATCTCAAAGTTAAATTATAATATTTTTTGTGTCAGTTACCTGGTCCTTCTAGTGTTAATTACAGCATAATTACATAGTTAATTACAGTTAATTAGTGTTAATTCTCTTCTACCAAATTTTTAACTTAAAATCTCTCAGTTCTTTTGTTGGCCTATTGTACTTTTTGAATAGTGAAATAGTGAAAAGACAATCAAAAGGAAAATAAGGACAAACACAGGTCCTGAATGCATAAAACTGAATTACAGGAATAGTCAGAAATAAGCTATTTTTATTAAGATTAACTTGTTATATTTTGAATCTGGAAAAGAGGATATGGGTAGGGATTGAGTATAAGCATAGTCAGTAGTGAATACCTTATTCCCATTTCCTTCCACCTGTAGGCTCATCACTTTGCCAAAAAGGTTCTTAATAAGGACCTAATTACTGTTACAGCAACCAGAGTTTTATATTGTTTTTTTGCATTAAAGATTTCATTCATCTTGACAAAGAGATATTTGTTACCAAAAGCAAACATTGCCTGAAGGTAATTGACTGAAGTCAAGGAAAGCTATAAGCTCTCCTATTACATCCTTTACTTAGGAGATACTTCTATTATTCCTAGAGTCCTAAAAGGCCAATTTTTATAAATTTTATGTTTACATAAGTTAGGAAATTGTTACTATATCTATTTCCATTTCATTTAGGCATTCTGGGCACACTTAAATAACAACTAGTGTTGATCTATTCCCGGAGTTGCACTAGAAATTACAATTAATGTAAAATGCAGTTTCAGATCAATTGAATTGTGTAATAATTTTAAAAAATAAGATTTTAACTGTTTGCTAATATAAAATAAGCAAAGGATAAGAAAAAATGTATTTCAGAGCAAATTAATTACAAAATAACAGTAATTATAGGAAGAAAAATTTTAAAAATTAAAAAAATAGTAATTATCATACCTAAAGATAAGCCTATACTGACTGATGAAAATGCTGTTATTTTTATTTTCTTTTTTTTTAAATCTTTACTTTCTGTTTTAGTAACAACTCTTAAGACATAAGGGCAAGAGCTAGCAGAATTGCATGACTTGCACAAGGGCACGAAGCCTAGGAAGTTCACCGGTGAACCCAGGACCTCTTGGCACTCCATCCACTGAGCCACCTAGCTGTCCCTTGTTATTATCTTTTAAAATATTTTAGCGACACTGAAATGTCTTCATTAAATCTTCACATATACCCTTGAAGGTGCAGATTTCAGTGTAGCCACATCTCAGTGCATTTGCAGGCTCACATTCTAACCATTGTTGTTGGATGGCTTGGAGCATTAGCTAAAATCAGTATGCTTTAAATGTGATGTTCTTATAATATTTTTCAATAACCGGGATAAAAAATCCTTGAAAACCAGTCTTCACATTCAGTTTTGGTCACTGATCGCTTTCTTCTTTGACTGCTAAAGACCTGGAAAGCAATTATGGTTGTAGACTTTCAGAACCCAAGAATTTTGAGACCAATAATCAAACAATAATTCTAGTTCAGAGATCCAGATTGAGTTTTTTCTTTCTAAGTCATCCTTTTTTAGAATAAGTCTGTTTTATCCATATCAAAAATGTGTTGCTCAGTGAATAAACCTTCATTTATTTTCTTCAGAACTTTGGGATATTTAGATGTGTCTTCATCTGCACTAACTGCCTCTGGAACATTTTATAATTTACACCAAATCAAGATTTGTATTATTCAAACTCACATTAACTGGGTTAATTAACCTGTATTTCTCAAGAGCTTATTCCTTTGAGACAGCTAGTTAGCACAGTGGATAGAATGCCAGGCTGGGAGTCAGGAGGACCTGGGTTCAAATCTAGCCTCAGATACTTCTTATTTATGTGACTCTAGACAAATCATTTAAGCCTGATTTGCCTAGCCTTTGCTTATCTTCTGTCTTAGAATTGATATTAAGAAGATAAGAGTTTAAACACACACACACACATACCACCACTACTACCCCTAAACACACACATATTCTCTTAAAGGTCTAGTTGAGAACTCTATAGAATAACCAGATTCTTGTTGGGTAACCGTATGCTAAGGAGCCCTCAGAAACCTGTGGGTATAGTGAATTCAAAGAGATTTTATTTTTTGTTTTCAAAATTCACCTGATGGTCTATGTGTCCATAACTGGAACTAATGCTGACAGCCAATAGAGGGCAGCACCTTTCCCCAAAAAACAATAGCGTATACTGAATTTTACTGATTTGGACAAATGAAGTAGAAAATCCAGCCTGAATGATAACTACATTTTTTAAAAATTGCACTTGTTGAAAAAATTTTCAATTGCATTGCTTTCTGGCTGATAGAGTAACTAGACCTGCTCATTTCTTGTGATACTTAGGAAAGTTGCTTTAAAGGATATTAGCATGTTGATTGTATATAAATGCATGCTTTTAAAATACTTTAGCTGTATTGAAAATCTTTTGGGTTAAGTAGTATACTAGTGTGAACAAATTTCCAGGGGAATTTTTAATTTGTCTAGAAAACTGTTAATATATATGTAGTGGGAAAATAAACTTCAAATAAACCCTTCGGGAATCATCACATACTATGGAAAACCTTATTAAGAGGCCTTTAGTTTATGCCAGTGATGGCAAACCTTTTAGAGATGTTGTGCCATACCACAATCTCCTTACACCAGACAGGGGAAGGAGGAAGTGCTTCCATTGGGCTGCTGGGTGGAGGGGCGGGTGAAGGGAGGAGTGCCCTTAGTGGGTGTAGAGATGGGGAGGGGAGTGACCTGAGCACTCTGCTCCCCTCCAGCTCTGCCACTTGTGAGCCACCTACCTTACCCCCTGTGCGCTCCTATTGGACTCCTGGGTGGGGAGATGTGAAAAAAATGTCATCATGCATGGTGGAGAGGGGGAGGGGAACAGCTTCGCCCAAGTCTTGCCTTTTTAGTAACGAACTTGTCGGGGAGCAGTGCATGTACCCACAGAGTGCTCTGTGTGTCATCTTTGGCATTTGTGCCATAGGTTCACCATCACAGGTCTATGCCAGCATAGTCTATGGGACTGCTACTTTCCCAATTTACATTCTGCTAGTTATATTCTTTGTTGCCAGGAGACACTTTTTCTATGTTAATCTCAACTACCGTTCTGTTGCTTTTGCTCTATTCTCCTATCTCTTTGTATGTGTTGTCATCTTCAGTAACTATACATGAGACTCTTTTGATGCCTTTTGCTGTTTTTCCCATTCAAATGAATTATAATCCGTCAACATGCATTTACTCAGTATCTACTATGAGCCAAGATCTGCCTTTTGATAAATATTCTTGGTAAGCAAAATAGAAATTTGAAATTTTAGCCCAGGCAAGGATATTTTGATGAAAAATGATATCTTTATATGTGTAGTACCTGTTAACTATCCAGATCTAATGCTATAAGAATAGAACTGGCATTAATTTTATTTTTTAAAGTTTCCTAAAAATTGGTGTTGGTGAAAAAAAGCATGATTCCCCAGAGCAGGGGTCTGCAACCTTTTTGGCCGTGAGAGCCCCACAAATGCCACAAATAATCCATTGGGGGCAGCTGGGTAGCTCAGTGGATTGAGAGCCATACAGTGCTCACAGTGCACGCTCGCTCCTGTAATAGCGCCTGAAAAAATTGACTTTATGGCTCCTGCAGAAAGAGCCATACGTTGCTGACCCCTGCCCTAGAGATAGCAATGTTTGGTTTATTGAACAGAAACAGTTTTAGAGGGATTGTTAGGTGATCCAAGGATAGAGAGCCAGGCCTGGAGATGGGAGGTTCTGGGTTCAAATTTGCCTTCAGGCATTTCCTAGGTAAGTCACAACTCTAGTTGTCCAGCACTCACTGCTTTGGTTTAAAATGGATCTCAATTCTAAGACAGAAGGTATGAGTTTTTGGCAGGGGGGTTGTTTGGTTGTGTTTTTTTTTTTTTTTAGGAAAAATTTTTTTCTGTTCTAGAAAAAGAATCACTGCATCAGTGATATTCAAACAGTAATAAAGTAAACTGTAGACCTGTCTCTCCAATGCATCTTTAAGAGTAAAATCTAACTTCATCTATAGGAGTCTTTTTTTCATTAGTGTACTCAGAATCTTCTCTACTTAGAAATATGTTGCTGCTTTATTTGTTAGAAGCTTTTTTTCCCACCATTTGGGAACAAGAGAAGAAGAGAAAAATCTTGATAATTTAAAAAAGAAATACATTGCTGAAATGACATAAACTGGAGAGTGGATTTTTACAGAGCAGTGTAGTAAATCGTATGGAAGGTTGAAACAATAGAATACTAACAAGATGATAGGAGCATTGGCTTTATCCAGGACAATAAGGTACGCAATAAGTATACTCATGAGCTTTAGCTGTGGGCAAGTGGGCCAACTGTCTTTCTGGTTTTTTGTTTTGTTTTGTTTTGTTTTTATAACCTTACCTTCTGTCTTAGAATTGATATCAAGTGTCAGTTCCAAGGCAGAAGAGCAATAAGGTCTAGACCCATGATGGTGAACCTATGGCACAGGTGCCTAAAAGGGCATGCAGAGCCCTCTCTGGCCATGCCTGGAGACCCCCTCCAGAGTTTGTTATTAGAAAGTCAGAGGGACTCAGGGTGGAGCTGTTCCCCTCCCCCTCTCCTTGTATCTGAGGACATTCCTCACTTCCCCTACCCCTCTGCCTAGCAGCCAATGAGAGTGCTTTCTCCCTCCCCTGTCTGGGGTAAGGTGGGGGTGGGCTGGGGGTAGGGGGGCAAGGTGGGCAAGGCAGGGCATTTTGTCTCAGGGGAGGGGGGAGCTGGCATTCTAGACAATTGGTATTAAATGACTTGCCCAGGATCACACAGCTAGGGAGTATTTGAGGCCAGACTTGAACCCAGGACTTCCGGACTCCAGGCCTGACTGTATCCCCTGAGCCACGTAGTTGGTGCCCTGATAATTGTATTTTTGTGGTTGGTTGAAAAGTAGTTTTGCTTAGAGCCATGCAAGGGGATAATGTGTCATAAGAATAATACTTCTCACAAATCTAAAGACTTCTCTGTTTGAGTCTTAGTTCTTCCATTTATTAATATTCATTTTGCTTCACTTTGCTTAATTATCCTAAGGGAATAATACTTTTACTACCTACCTACTGAGAAAAGTGCTTAGCTCTTCCCTCCCTCTTGTCTCATTAAAAATAAGCAAAAAAAAAATTACTTGGATTACTTTCTTCTTACCTCTCCTGTGTCTTTTAAAGGTTATTTACTAGAGCCAGATAAACTAACAATTGCTCTTTTCCCTATCCAATCCATCTGGCTTTTGTGTTATGAGGGGAAAAGCTGGTAGTGGCAGGATCCTAAATGGAAGGCTTTTTACCTTATTATTACTTTTTACATCCAATATTTGTTTGGACCTAACTCAAATTCTCAAGTTAGCCTAATGTCTGATATATTCTAAATCATTTTTCTAGGTAAAATTTTTGGCTTGTGTGTCTTTAGCTTGATGCATTATTAAAACTTGATTGCTTTTTTAAAACCAACTTAAAATGCTGTAATTATTGCAGGGACGTTTATGCAATGAACCTTTGGATATGTATAGTTACTTACATAGCCAAGGAATTGGCATTTCTCTTGCCCAGTTCTACATTTCATGGGCTGAAGAATATGAAGCCAAAGAAAACTATAAGAAAGCAGATTTGATATTCCAAGAAGGATTTCAGTGCAAGGCTGAGCCACTGGACAAACTGCAATCACATCATCGGTAAGCTACTATCTTGATAAAATGGAGATGACCAGTGTTAAAATTATCTAAAGTACTAGTAAGGAGCTAGTGTTTTTTTGCTTCAGAATACAAGACAGTCCCCAGTAGAGAACATCTTGAATATGTTTAATGCTCGTACTTTAGATGGCCCCTCTTATGATTTCTACTGTGTTTGCAATGCCATCCAGTGAAACAAATACTGATTTAACACTTGCTATGTTAGTAGCATAACTGTAGTAGGTGCTAAGGATCCAAAAACAAAATGAAAAATGGCCCTTGCTTTTAAGAAACTTACTTTCTACTGGAAGATACAAGTAAGCAGAAGTATGTATACATGATAATTTGAGGAGGAAGAGGGAGAGAACACTTAACTAAGAAAATTCAGAAAGGCTTCCTCAAGGTGAGGACAGCTAGGTGGCACAATGGATAAAGGACCTGACTTGGAAACAGGAAGACTCATTTTCCTGAATTCACCTCTCACCTGAGACACTTACTAGCTAATGTGCCCCTGGGCAAGCTGCTTAACCCTGTTTGCCTCAGTTTTCTCATTTGTAAAATGAGCTGGAGAAGGAAATAACAAACTCCTTCAGTATCTGTGCCAAGAAAATCCCAAATGGGATCATGAAGAGTTAGATACAACTGCAAAATGACTGAACTAAAAATCCTCTTGGAAAACACTGAAGAAAGCTAGGGATTCTAAGATGCAGAGATGAAGAGGGAGATCATCCAGTTGTGGGGGAGCCTGTGAAAAGATACAAAGGTAGGCAGTCAAGTATCAAGATTGGGGGGCCCAGGTCCTGGGTTCAAATCTTCCTTCTACCACTTGTTGCTTCATGAACTGTAGTACATCATTTCCTCTGGGTTTCGTCATGTAAATAGAATAGATTAGATCTTGTCAGTTCTGAGAGTCTTATCCTTATTCTGGAATCTACAACAGAAATCCATAGGTCATGGAATTAGAGCTAGAAAGGGCTTTAGTTGTTATTCAATCTAATTCCCCAGTTTGAAGATGAGGAAATTAAGATCCAGAGAGGGGGAACGACCCTTCCAGGATCTCCACTCTTCCCATGGCACTGTACACTATTTCAACTCATTGTCCATTCTCTTCAGGCAGTTCCAGT
This sequence comes from Gracilinanus agilis, assembly GCF_016433145.1. NCBI lineage: Eukaryota > Metazoa > Chordata > Mammalia > Didelphimorphia > Didelphidae > Gracilinanus > Gracilinanus agilis. Next base: position 529,851,438 of record NC_058131.1, on the reverse strand, counting down.
TTCGTGTATCTCGTCACACTATGTTGGCACTTGAAAAAGAGGAAGAAGATGATGTCCCTGAGGCTTCTGGACCTCAGCGAAGCTCCCTAGCTGATCTGAAAAGCAAAGGGAAAAAAATAGCAAAAGTTCCCATTAATCGAGTAGGAGGTGCTCTTAAGGGTAAGCTTGGCTAGGGGCATCACAGAGTCTTATGAATAATACTTAGCATGAAACAGGTAAAGGCGAACTGACATAGGAAGAGATTCTGACAACAAAAATAAATTGGAACTTATTGGTCATATTAGAACAGTACAGCATTTGAGGGTAAAGGAAGGAATAGTGGCCCATTATAATATCTGTCAGGAATTTTGTGCCATTGCAAACAAGCTTTGGGCTTTAAACTGATAGCGATGATACATTAATATCTCCATGCTCAGCACTGGCAGAGACAGCACGCCCCTTTTTAAGTAGTCATATTCACTTGATTCTAAGATTTCTAATTTGAGGGGCATAAAGAACTCATGAAATTCGGGAGAAAATCATGAGAATCAGTGAAGACCTGGAAAATTAGTACATGAAGACAGGTTTAAAAAATAGAATTTTTCCCCCTAACCCAGAGAAGAAGAAAAAAGGGTGAAAACTAATTTAGGGTCTTGAGCAGATGAATAATAACTAGACAAGACCTCTGTATCATTATTTTTTTATTTTTTGTAACCCTTACCTTTCATCTTGGAGTCAATACTGTGTATTGGCTCCAAGGCAGAAGAGTGGTAAGGGTAGGCAATGGGGGTCAAGTGACTTGCCCAGAGTCACACAGCTGGGAAGTGTCTGAGGTCATATTTGAACCTAGGACTTCCTGTCTCTAGGCCTGACTCTCAATCCATTGAGCCACCCAGCTGCTCCCTCTGTATCATTATTGACAGAAAAATGACTTAGATTTCAACCCAGGTCCTTAGAGCATAAAAGAGGAGCTCCCCTGGAGGGGCTACATTATTTCTTTATGGAATTGATATGGTTTGCTTGCAACTGCTAAAAAAGTGATTAACTATTTTATAAGAACAGATAACAGCTTTTATATAAAATGTTCTATTTTATGCAAAAAAGGTAACTTTTCCATAATTAGAATAACAGCATACATATTGCTTATGACTATATGAAAAAATCTCAATAAAGCAACACAACCTTGTGAGTACTCTTGTCAGAAGAGATCAGCATAGGACAAAAAGCAAGCAAATCATTGTTACTTTATTAAAACTATGCAGAGGAGACAGGTGGCTCAATGGATTGAGAGCCAGACCTAGAGACAGGAGGGTCCTCTGGCCTCAGATACTTCCTAGCTCTGTGACCCTGGACAAGTTACTTAACCCCAGTTGCCTAGCCCTTATGGCTCTTCTGCCTTGGAACTAATCCACAGTATTGACTCCAAAACAGGGTTAAAAAAAAAAAACTCTGCAGATGTAGTTAATCAAAATGAAAGTGTGGTCTTTGTTTACTTTTAGTTATTAAGTTTATGATTAATTATTGAAAATATACCAAGTTACCTTTTTTTTCTAGCTGTAAACCAGGGCCGAGGTCTTCAAAATCCAGTTAATCAACAGATATTAGGTGGCTCCAAATTTGCTGTTTTTGATGAAAATGCTGATGGAGCCTCTAGAACAGAGCTGCCAATGGTTACAGCTGAACCATGGAAAGCACCACCTGTTCGTAGGGCCAAAGAGAATGAGCTACAGGCAGGACCTTGGACCAAAGGCCGGGTAAGGACACACCGACTGACTGCATTTGCCAATGGGCCTAGAAAATTGGGATTGGGGAAAGAAATGGAAATGCCTTAGCATTTACATTCTCTGGCCTCTTCTCAATAGGGTAGGCAGAAATACTTGAGAATATTTTAGATGAAAGAGCTACTGCCAGTATATTGTTCATTTAAAATTTTTTCCTACTTCATTCTCTTAACAGCTTCATAGCAATCCATCTTCTGTGTCCGCTGTGCCAACTACACTACCAAATTTTATTCCATATGTAGAAGAGTCTGCACAACAACAGATCATGTGAGTTTGATTCTCAGATGCTCCTAAGTAGGAATTAGTAAGTAGTGGGGACTGCTCATATTCTGGGGTAAGGTTCATTAGCTTAAGTTCCTTTGGGTGGCTTCTTTATACCCACACATACTGTAGGAACACTAGCTAATCTCAGTGGGGAAGAACCATTATTAAAGGAATTAAACTTTATTTACACAGTAGAGTCAAGGATAATCATTTTGTTTTAAGAGAAAGGTTCCACTTTTATTAATTAGTAGCTATCAAAATTCAACTTTTTAATTTCTCAGATTCTGAATTGTACAGACTAGCTTTTCACTACAAGGAAATATTAAGTATACAGGCTATGCTAATCAAGGCTTATGATAAATTAACAAATGATAATTTCCCTTATTGTAATTATCTTGAGTACCTACCTATTTAATTAAAATTCATTTTGTTTTTTTAACTTAATATGGATATTTTTGTTGTTTTGGTCTTAAAGGATTAAGGTTCTCAATCTCAATTAAATAGGTTCTCAAAGAAAAGATGACTGTTCATTATTTTGCATTTATGTCCCATTTGTTTGCAAACATCCTCTTTCTTCCTTCTTTCACTACCAAGAAAGTCCACCCTTACAACAAAATTTTTTAAAAAGAAGAAAAAATAATTCAGCAATACCAACCAGTACATTGACTTCATACATAGTCTATGAAGTGTTCTATGTTAAAAGGCTCTTTCCTATGCAGTGAAGGGAGGAAAATGTATTTTCTCAATTCTTTTCTAGAACTAGATTTGATCATTATAATTAAATGACATTTAGTTTGCTTTTTGCTTTTTTTTTAGCATTGTTATTATGTTTTTCCTAATATTTGCTTCATTATGCATCAATTGACACAAGTCTTTGAAAATGTGAATTCTAAATTTATCCTTTTTTTTTTTTTTTTTTTTTTAATCCTTCTTTCTTAGAATCAATACCAAGTATTGGTTCCAAGGAAGAATAGTGCATTTAGGGTTAAGTGACTTGCCCAGAGTCCAGATTTGAACATAGGACCACCTTCCGTATTCAGGCCTGGCTCCCTATCCATTGAGCCACCTACTTGCTTCCATTTGTCCTTTCTTAAAGCACAGTAATAATATATTTATTATGTGGCATGTTTTGTTAGTCATTTCCAAATTGATGCATATTTCTACTTATTGTTACCATAAAAAATAATTTATTAAGGTTTTACCTGTTATGAATATTTTGATATATGTGATACCTTTCTTTTTGTTTTGAACCTCCTCGAAGTATTTTTCTAATAGTTGGATTTCTGGATCAAAGTATGCATCACTATTTAGGCACTATTTTTTAGCATAATTCCAAATTGCTTTCTGGCATGGCTATATTGATTCACAACTCCACCAACAATGTATCATTATTCTTAACAACAAAGTATTAATATATTTTAACAACATCTTTGCTTGTCTTCTACAGTCCTTTAAACAATGGACTTTTCCATCTTTTGCTGTCTTTACTAATTCTCTATATGGGAGGCAAAATCTCGTATTGATTTACATGTCTCTTATTAGTGATTTGGAGTAATAATATGTTTGGTCATCTTTGCAATTCTTTTAGAACTGGGCATCTTCTGACTACTATTCTGGGCAATGACTCTTGTCATATATATATTTATGTGTTAATTCCCTTTGATTAGAGACCTGTTTCAGAGATATTTGATGCAAAAAAAAAAGTTTTTTTTTTTAAAACAACAGCTTCCCTTCTTAAGGTTTCTCAAAGAAATAGTTTTTTCTTTGATCAAAGCTTTGAAACATAGACATGGGCTATTATCCACACTTTGAGACTACTGCTCAGATCCTGTTAATCCCTCAATTTGGTAATTCTGAAATCACCATGAGATCAGTACCCCATTTAGAGAGAAATTGCTAACTTTGCAATCATCATAATGGAATGTAAGGAATTCCATAGTTGGAATTTCATTTTAACATGGTGAAAAACTGCCTTTATTAGATTATTCCTTGCGACACTGATTATTTGGATCCAATTTAACTTTTCATGTTTTTCTTCTGCTGCAGATTTTTGAAGATCTTTAAGTTACTGTGCAGAATCTAAAATCTCAATTTTACCTAATGGATGATAGTGAGGAAGAAGTATATTTTTTTTCTCCAAGAATATTTGCCTAGTCAAAGGGAATACAGAGACATGCCAATATGAGATTTTTATAATTTTTAACATTTTTATCATTCAAGTGGATTTGAGATAGTATCTGAGTGTGATTATTTCTCTGATCATTAGGGAATTTGTGCATCATAGATTTAAAGCTGAAAGGGACCTTAGATCATATAGCCTCACTGTCTCATTTGATTTTTTAGTTATGTTTTATTGATTCCTTTTAATAAAAAAATGCTGTCACTTTCTAGTATCACTACCTCCTGACCCTACCATCAATAAACCTTTCCTTTCCAGCAAATAAGTATAGCTAGACAAATAGTGCCCTTGTTTGGCTAAGCAAAACAAATATACATTGTCATGTTTGATAACAAATGCTTCATTCCACACCTTCCTTGAGAGAAGCATGCCTTGGTAGTGGGTAACCAAAGCCATGTGGAAGATCAATCCCAAACTCCCTACATTGATCAGTGCTCTGATGTCTTTTAGAGTGGTTCTGTTGTAATAGATATGTAAATTGCCCTGCTTCTGTGTACTTCACTCAGCATTATTTTATACAAGTCCTACTAAGTTTCCTTGAATTTTTCATGTGTCCTTTCTGTACAGTAGCTTTCTAGTAAATTTATGTACCAATTTGTTTAGCTGTCCTCTAATCAATGAGCATTCTCTCCCCTTTATGATCTATTTTTCACAACTTCCAAAGTGAAATTCTAGGTGCACAGGTCTGACTATGTCACTGCCTTCTTCTAAAAGCTCTAATGTTCCTTCTTGCCCCTAGAATAAAATGCAAATTCTGTCTGACACATAAAGCCCTTTACAATCTGACAACGACCTGTCTTTGCAGGTTTATTAAACATTATTGTATTGTCTTTTATGTATTCTAGAGGCCAGCCAAACTGCTTGCCAGTCTTCATATATGACATTCCTTCCCTTATCTCTGTTTTTTGCATGGGCTGTCCACCGTGTTTGGACAGTGTAACTCCTTCCTCACCTGCTTCATAAAATCCCTAATTCCCTTCAAAGTTCAGCTCATGCATTGACCTATTTGTGAATCAGCATTTATTCAGCCCTTCTGTTTTAGCTGCTGTTCTAAGGACTGGGAATACAAAGAAAGATAAAAAATAGGCCCTGCCCTCAAGGATCATACATTCTTTATTCTTTTTAAAAAATTTTATTTTGTTAAATATTTCCCAGTTACATTTTTTTTTAAACCCTTGTACTTCGGTGTATTGTCTCATAGGTGGAAGATTGGTAAAGAAGATTGGGCAATGGGGGTCAAGTGACTTGCCCAGGGTCACACAGCTGGGAAGTGGCTGAGGCCGGGTTTGAACCTAGGACCTCCTGTCTCTAGGCCTGACTCTCACTCCACTGAGCTACCCAGCTGCCCCCCCAGTTACATTTTTTAAAAATTTCAACCTTAAAAAAACCTTATCTTCTGTCTTAGAATCAATACTGTGAATTGGTTCCAGGGTGGAAGAGTGGTTAAGAGCTAGGCAATGGGGGTGAAGTGATTTGCCCAGGGTCACACAGCTAGGAAGTGTCTGAAACCTTGAACCTAGTTTGAATCCAGGACCTCCTGTCTCTAGACCTGGCTCTATCCACTGAGCTGCCTAGCTACCCTTCAACGTTCATTTTTTGGAATTTTGAGTTCCAGATTTTCTCCCTCCCTGCCCCTTGAGAAGGCAAGCAGTGTGATAGTGATTATACATGTGAAGTTATAGAAAACATTTCCATGTTAGCTGTGTTGCAAACGAAAACACTAAAAAGAAGAAAGTGAAAAAATGTGCTTCAATCTGCACTTGGTGTTCATCATTTCCCTTTCTGGAGATAGATAGTATTTTTTTCATCAAAGGAAAGAGCATATATTCTTATGGGAGAGGCAATATGAAAACTGTGTACATGTAAGGTATATTTAGAATAGATAGTAGGTAATTTGAAAAGGGATGAAGTATTATTTGGAGAGATAGGAAAAGGCCTGCAGAAAGTTGCTTTGAGGTAGAAGTGGCAGAATATACCTGGCATAAGGGACAACCAGGACAAAGGCACAGAAATGGTAAGGGTTGTTTTTCAAGGAATTGCAAGTAGGCCAGTGTGACAGGATCTTAGAGTATCTAGAAGAGAGAAAGGTATAAATAAGGAAGCTAGAAAGGTAGGAAGGAGCCAAGTAATGGAAAACTTTAAATGCCAAACAAGTGTCTTTATATTTGATTGTGGAAGAAATAGGGAGCCACTGATACTCATTGAGCATGAGCAGACCTAGAAAAATCACCTTGGCAGCTAAGTGGAGAATGGGTTAGAATTGAGTCAAGGAAATCAGTGAAGAGGTGGTATCTCAGAGCTGTTTTAATTTGCATTTGTCTAATCATTCATGAGAGCATTTTTTATGACTAATAGTTGATAATCTTTTAAGAATCTTTTTTCCCCTCTCTCATGTATATAGTTAAAGATTTGCTCCTAATACAATGTTTTGCATGACTTCATATTTGTAATGGGTTATATATTTTTCTCATTGGTAAGGGGTAAGGAGAGAATCTGGAACTGAAAAAAATGAATTAGAAATATAGGCTATTTTTCAAAATAGATATAGAAATTTGCCTCAGCAAGACAGCTAAACATCATGTTTGTCATTCTGAGTGGCATGAAGTAAAACCTCAGTGTTTTAATTTGCCTTTTTCATGATTTGGAATATTCTTTCATATGATTGTTATGAATTTGCAACTTCTCTTTCAAAAACCTTCTCTGGCCTCCAAATTTATTGGGAAATGGTTTTTTTCTTATATATGTACCAATTTGCTGAATATTTTGGATATTAGATTATATATAAGGTTTTATATATATACATATGTGGATATCATATCTAACCTTTATTATGCATATTTGCTACAAAGATTTCCCCCCCCCCCCCATATTTTTTCAGAAAAGCTATTTTTCTTTTTAGATGCATTGATTTTGGTAATGAAGAAATGTTGTAATTTTATGTATTTGAAATTGCCTATTTTGTTTTTTATAGTCATCACTAGGGTTTCTTTTTTTTTTTTTTTTTAAACCCTTACGTTCCATCTTGGAATCAATACTTTGTATTGGTTCCAAGGCAGAAGAACGGTAAGGGCTGAGCAGTGAGGGTTAAGTGACTTGCCCAGGGTCACACAGCTGGGAAGTGTCTGAGACCAGATTTGAACCTAGGACCTCCCGTCTCTAGGCCTGGCTCTCAATCCACTGAGCCACCCCCAGCTGCCCCCATCACTATCTTTTCTTGAACATTCTGCCCAAGTCATGCTTGTTCAAGATAGATCCTTCCATTCTTCTCCAGCTTTTATGGTTTATATTTAGTTCACAGCCACTCAAAGACTATTGTGGAATATAGTGTAGTATATTTAACTAAACCCAAGTGCCATATTGCTTCACAGTTTTCTCAGCAGTTCTTATCAAGGGGATGGATCCCTAAATACCTTAAGTATCATTTTATAGATGTGGAAAACTGAGGACCAAAGAAGTTAATTAGCTTATCCTAGGTCACATAGATAGCAACAGCGAGGGCCATTGGTGATGTGTATTTCTTTGTAAACTTTTTGTTTCTGTCCTTTGACCGTTGTTTCACTAGTGAGTATGTCTTTAGTCTTACATATATATGAGTCATTTACCCATATTCATTGTTATTTTTTTAAATCTCTTTCTTTTTGTAAAGACTATGTGGATTCCTTCATAAATTTGACCATAGAATTATTAGATACATATGCTTTTACCAGTGATACACTCTCATTTTGTATAGAACCTTTAAGCCTAATATAATGTTCTTTGTCTCATACTTTGGGGATGGAATTTATTTATTCAAAGTCATCATTACTCAAGACTTTTCAATGGTTCTCTATCGACCTCAACCTGTATTAAAATAAACTGTCTAGTTTTCAGACTCTTCCAGGAAGTCACTTCTCACCAATCTCACATAGTTGTCAGTCATTGAAGTGGATCTTCTGGTTCTATGATTTTTTTTTTGTAAAGTTGATTTTAAAATTATCTTTTGAATCTTTATGTGTCATATTTTTGTAAATAAATTCTTTAATTTTTTTGTGTAAAGACAGGTTTCTATATGTTGAGTTAGGCTACAGTATAGAACATCTGAGCCTGTATAATGTATATCATGATGTACATTAGAAAACTCCTTGAGGAAAAATGGCAACTCCTTAAGGGAAGGACATATTCTTCATCCTTCCGCCATAGTGAAGAACATAGTACAGTTCTTAGTGATAGTTGATGAACTTTGAAAATACCTTAATTTCTTTACCACAGTCTTGATTACATGATTAGATGTTTTTATTTTCTTGGTGACAATTATTGGTATACTGAGTATATTATTTGTGGCAACATGTACAGTAATAATAACATAGTGTTCTGTAATTAACCCATGAACCAAGTCATGGTCTTTTTCAAACTGGCTAATAGTAACTTTTGCCTCTTTTTAGGACTCCTTGTAAAATTGAACCCAGCATAAATCATATTCTCAGTACTAGAAAACCTGGAAAGGAAGAAGAAGATCCCCTGCAGCGTGTACAAAGTCATCAACAAGAGTCTCAGGAGAAGAAAGAGAAAATGATGTGTTGTAAGGAGAAGATTTATGCTGGAGTTGGGGAATTCTCCTTTGAGGAAATACGAGCTGAAGTTTTCTGGAAGAAATTGAAGGAGAAAAGGGAAGGTGTGTATTACTCTCATTATTTCATGTTTGCTATGTAGTATTAGAAATCTACACAACCCTTTAAAATGGCAACTTCTAATAAAATATCTTACCCTCTATTGCCTGAAGTTTTCCTCTTTTTAATAACTACCTGAAATTCAGTCACTTAAAAGAGTTACTTGAGTTACCTATCATCTCCATTTGAAAATATAAATGTGTTAATTAGACGTTTTAATGTGTAGCTGAGAACTGATTCATTGAGGGAATAGCGGTACTGACTTGAGGGACTGGTTTTGGAGTGCACAATGTTTGAGGGAAATAGAACCAAGTCTGTTTCTTTTCCCTGTTCTTGCCCTACTCCTACAATGGAGGTTTTAAAATAATATGAAGGTAAGAAGAGTGCTATGAGTTAGTTTGGCAAAGATAAAAATTGAGGTGGGTAAATTCCAAATAATTTTCAAATTTTTCTTAAGTCTAATCCTATGCCAGGAATTAAGAGAAAATCATTCCATTTCCTTCCTCTTATGTCAGTTGGCACCCAGTTCCTAGGACTTGGAACTCTAATTCTTTTAGTTTAGTCACTTTTTTGGAATAAGGAGACTTTTATAGGATGTCCTTGGAACCTGGAACCTAACTACTACTGATAATATTGTTGCTTTGGAAAAATGCATTTCAAACTCCTAAACAGATTGTGTCCCCAAAGTCCATTTATACTTTGAAGACTATTTTGTAAGAGCTTTTATTTTTATTGCTGTCTTTTTGTTTTTATATGGTTCCAAATATATACATCAAGCTATCTTTATTTAAAAGAAGGGAGAAAAGAGTTTAGCAAAACCAATTAACAATCAACTTTGTTTTGTAGTATACAGTAACCATTGTCTCCAACCTCAGCAATAGGGAACATTTTTCAACTTCTCTAGGACCAAAATTAGTCATTATATTTACACAACATTTGGTTTCTTGCTTTTTTTCTTTTTTTGATCCATTTCTAGCATTGTAGTCTTTTATATATTGACTTAGCTGGTTCTATTTATTTCATTCTGTACCAGTTCATCCATCTTTTCATCCTTCTCTGAATTCGTTATTTCTTGTGTTATAGTTATATCCTATTATTTCCAAATGCCACAATTTGTTTACTCATTCTCCAGGTGATGGACTACCTGGTTTTGTTTTTTTTAAATCATTAGTACAAAAATATTTATGCCAGCTCTTTTCCTATACTTAAAAATTGGAAACTAATGGGATATCCTCCTCTTGAGAATTATTAGATGAATGTAATGGAATATTATTGTGCCATAAGAAATGATGAAATGGACAATTTCAGAGGAAACTGGGAAGACACTATGACTAATGCAGAGCAAAGTGACCAGAAATATGAGAACAATTTATATACGATAACAATTATAGAGAAAACAATTTTGAAAGACTTTAGAACTATAGTCAATGCAAGGATAAACCACAAGTCTGTCTAAAGCAATAGTTCCCAAACTTTTTTGGCCTACCGCCCCCTTTCCAGAAAAAATATTACTTAGAACCCCTGGAAATAATTTTTTAAAAAATTTTAATAGCAATTAATAGGAAAGATAAATGCACCTGTGGCCATCGCCGCTCCCCTGGATCGCTGCAGCACCCACCAGGGGGCGGTGGCACCCACTTTGGAAATCACTGGTCTAAAGGAATGAAGATGAAACATGTCATCTCCTAAGAGAGGATGAAATTTTAAAAAGCAAGATTTCCAGAGAGAACTAATGTGGCAAATTTGTCTTACCAGTTTATGTAACTACATGCTGAAGGCTTAGTTTTTCAGATTTGTTTTTACTTGCTTAATAGGGTTGTGGGGAGGGAGAAATAGTAGGGAGGGTACATTTTTTTAAATGCTTGTTAACTTAAAAAAATAATTTTCTTTTTTTTTTTTTAAATCCTTAACTTCCATCTTTGGATCAATACTGTATATTGTATTGGTTCCAAGACAGAAGAGCAGTAAAGGCTAGGCAATGGAAGTTAAGTGATTTGCCCAGTGTCACACAGCTAGGTCAGATTTGAACCCAGGACCTCCTCCTATCTCTGGGCCTGGCTAAGCTACGTATATGCCCTCAAAAAATTAATTTTCAAAGAGTATATATACACTTAAGATGACAAAAAAGTTGTCCTATTTGTGCACCCTTCTGACTTTGTATACATGTGTAACTTTTATTAATAATAGGGTTTTTAAATTTTGTTTTGCATCCTAATCACTTCTCCCTAACTCACACCTGGTTGAAGCCCTCCCTTGTAAAACATAAGTATAGTCAAAACAAATAAACATATTAGCCCTATCTGAAAAATGTATCTCCTTCTCCACTCCTAGTCCATCATCTCTGCCTAGAGGCAGCAATCATGCTTCATAAGCAGTCTTCTGAAGTCATTATTCAAAATTATTTTACTTATCTTTATTTTGTGATTATTGTCCTGTTAAGAATTAACAGATAAATTCTTCTGCCTTGAAAATAATATAGTATTAATTCCAAGACAGAAGGTAAGGCTTTTAAAAAAAAAAGAATTAACAGGAAATGGACAGCACCTGTCAAGAGAGCTAATATTCCAGGGTGACACAGCTTGAAGTAAGGCAGAAAGAACTTTAGCCATCTAGGTAGTAGGTAGAAAACAGGAAACAAGCAAGTTTGAGTGAGTCTTACAGAAGCCAGGGATGGAAATAGGCCCACTATAGAAGTGTAAGATTTTACCTGGGATTTAGATTAGCTAGAAGGATTTAAGGTACCAGGTAGGGAGCATACTATTTTAGATATATATTGTATAGAGAGTTTTGTCACCATTATGGGAGCTGTGAAAGCCTTAAAGAGAAATAAGAGTAATAATCTGTAATTTTTCTGTTTTTGACTTAAGATTGGTGACTACTTCATAAATGCTATCTGGTTCTTAAATACTTGTGGTTTTCTCACTATGACTGTTTAGTGCTTTTTAAAAATATCTAGACTAATTATGGAACAGTGAGATCCTAGATTCTATTTTCCATGATAGCACCTACCACAATGTAATGCACACAGTAGATGTTTGATAATTATTTGTTGACTTATAAATTGTTGGCTTAATTATTTGACTGGAAATTTATCACTATCTTTTTACCTCTAACCTCAAAGGCCCTCGCTAACCTCCTTATCTCTCTTCTCTGTTCCTGAACATGACAACTTGTCTTTGTCAGATTTGATTATCTTTTTAAAAATAAAAATCATGGCTATTCCCTGTGAAAGAGATGGTTGGTTTGACTTACTTGTTCCCTTAAACAAGTTTGGCACCTTGTGCCTGGAATGTCCTGTGATTTCCTTGGCTTTGAATTTCTACCATTCTCTATCTCCATGAATCTGCCAATTTCCTCTTCTGCTTCTCATTTACTCTAAATAGGTAATTACCTCCAGTCCCCACTTTACAAAGCACTTTGGTTTGTACTTCTTCAATGGGCTTATCACCTATTATTGTCTTAAGTCATTTTATCTGTGTGTTTTATCCCTGAGTAGTTTGCGAGCACTATGAAGGAAGCATGTCTTAGCTAAACTTTACATTTTTTCTTTTAACCTTAGATAGTCTTTGGCATACAGTGAGCACCATAAAAAGCATTTGATGAGATTGAAATGACAAATTACTGTTTACTTAGTGGTCAGGAGATGCTTAAGAAAAGTCCAACCTGGACCATTGGTATAGAAGCAATCTAGAATTTGAATTTTGGTTTTCTCAGTTCAGAAGAAAGCATCATAGGCTAGGGATTGGGGAGTATTTTGAATCTGGGTGACCAGACAAAGGTACCCAACTGAAAGATACCGACTTATGTATTACATTAGACTTTGCATGTGATCTTTGTATCTCTTCATTGCCCACCTTATGTAGTTTCTATCCTTTGTAAGAGTAAAATTAAAGTTGAATATTTTAAGTATTATTTTTTATAAAGTTTATTATCTGACAAAATAGAACCATGTGACCAAGTTTTTTCTACCTGTTCAAAATGCCTGCTCCACCAAAACCGCCAACAGGAAGGAAAAAGAGGGCTAGACATAGAACTCCACCCAATTTATCTCCTGTCTGAGTCAGCAATAATGACAGGAAGTGAGTGGGGTCCTGGGAATTGTAGTTTTTGCTGGGGATCATAGTTTTTAGGGTAATAAATTCCAGTTTCACACCTTGTAAATCCTTTGGTAAAATAATTTTGAATTGTTGACAACTGTTTGATCATCACTGTTGGGTTGTTTATTATACTATTTTTAAAAATAAAAATAGATCAGTCAAGAAGCATTTATTAAGTATTTACTATGTATCTGGATATATAAAGAAAAAAGCAAAAATCTCTACCCTCAAAGAGTTTACATTCTAATTGGGATACAACATATACATAAATCTATACATAGAAGACTAGTACAAGGAAGATGAACAATAATCTACGGAGAAGACACTTATAGAAGTGGAGGAGGATTAGAAAAAGACCTCCCAGAGGAGGCAGTATATGAATCGAGTCTTAAAGGAAACCAAAGAGTTTAAAGGGTAGAGGTTAGCAGAATATTGTAGGTGTGGTAGACAACTAGCACTGAGGCACAAAGATAGAAGGTGGAGCTGGACTTCTGAGTACATGGAAAGAGTTCTTTGTTGAAAATTGGAAAAATGGGAAGGTCGTGAACTCAACTAAATTCCAAATAAAGATTGAGCCATTTGGGCTCATTGAGTAGAGGAGAGTGAAATTGTCAGACTTGTGTTGAAGAAAATAACTTTGGCAGTTGATTGGAACAGGGAGTCTAATTAAAAGGCTCCAAAGAAGAGATATGAGAAGATATGTTCCCCTCAGTTTCCCACCACCCCCACCTCTTTCCATGAGTGTGGAGTATTAACATTTATTATCAGATTTTTTTTTTTTGATGAATTGATTTTGATTTTTCCCTTTTCTTTCTATAACAATTTTGCTATTGGGATAATTCTTTGGAAGTGGGGAGAGGAAAGGAGGTAGGAAGAAACTTAATTGATATAAAAACAAAAGATTTTCAATTTTAAAAAGATTACTGCAAAGAATGATAAAGACCTGAATGAGAATAATAGCTATATGATTAGATTATATATGTGACTGATAATAGGGCAAGAAATAATAAGATTTGGCAAATGATTTGTACATATAGGGGGGAAAGAGTACTCCAGGATGATACTGGGGTTGTAAATTTGGATAAATGGAAGGATGATGGTGCCCTTGACAGTAACAGGAATGTTTGGAAAAGGGGAAAGTAAAGACAGTGATTTCTGTTTTGAACGTGTTAAATTTTAAATCACTATGGGACATGAAATTCAAAACATCCAACTGGTACTTGGTAATGTTGGGTTAGACATATAAGGAATGTGTAAAATAAGGGTAGGCTTTGAGGCTAGGGTCAAAGGAAGGAGCAAGACCCATTATAACAGAAAAGACATTTCCTCCTGTGTAAATGGAATTAGCTCTAGCCCATTCATAGTTAAAACTCTACTTACCCTAGGCATCTAGATGATATCATCCCCACCTCCCTTAGTGGGGAGGGGAGATGAGTTACCCACACAATAACAAAAATAATAATAAGTGACAATAAATAACAAATCAAGAACAAGGGACTGCCCTTTGGGCAGTCCAAATCAGTGTAGAGGCTGCCATTTGTCCACTTGAATTAGAGGTGGACCCACAGGAGGCACTATCTCTTCAAGTATGTTGGTTACTTCCTGTTGGGGCAGTTCCCCCTTTGAACTTGGTGCTGAAGCATAAGTTAGGCTGACTTCCTTGGCCTACCTTGGCGTTTTTCCAAACTCTACCTTAAGTAGGCCTTTACCTCTCTGATTGCTAAGGTCTTGTGGTGTATAATTTAGTTTAATTAGCCTTTTAACCCTCTCTATTTCCCTACCTTTTACCTTCCTAATTGTAAACAAACTACCTTAAACCCGATCCTGACTTGGGTCTATTTTTATTATGGAATCAATCTGAATTGTTGATTCCTGGTGGCCACACTTTAAATATATACCTATAAAATACCTAAAATCTCCCTCTTACACTCCTACATATTACTCCTTATGTATTTAACCTTCTAGGCAAATTGGATTTCTTGATATTACTCACAGATGACACTCCAACTCCCTCCTCCATTCAGAATGTACTTCCTCCTCACCACCTCTTCTTTAGACTCTGTAGTCTCCTTTAAAATTCACTTCAGGGGGCATTTGGGTGACTCAGTGGATTGAGAGCCAGGCCTAGGAGGTCCTAGGTTCAAATCTGGCCTCGGACAATTCCCAGCTGTGTGACCCTGGGCAAGTCACTTAATCCCCATTGCCTACCTACCATTACCACTCTTCTGCCTTGGAGCCAATACACAGTATTGACTCCAAGATGGAAGGGAAGGGATTAAAAAAATTTTTTTCAGTTCAAATACCACTTTCTCTATGAAGCCTTTCCAGCTTGAAGTACTTCCTGCTACTAATTTCTTTCCCTACAAATTTCCTTGTATTTATTTGGATGGGCGGTGTGTGTGCGCTGTCTTTCTCAAAATGAAGATAAGCAATTTTAGGGCAAGAATTGTTTGTCCACCCAGTGCCTATCACAGTGACTAGAACAAAGGTAATTTTTAATGAACGCATGTTGATTGATTGATATATCAGGATCAGTTAGAATAGTAAGTTAAAAAGACAATTTAAGAATGGAAGAAAATGGGGGTTGTATAATGTCTCACTAGACTTTTTGTCTCCAGTTGAGTTGCTGACAGGGGCACAGAAAAGAGCAGAGATGCGGAAGCAGATTGAAGAGATGGAGAAGATGATAAAGGAAATCCAGACAACCCTGCAAGAAAGGCCATGTGTTCAGGTACATTTTCTAGTAACAGCAGATTGATTCTAAAAGTTGACCTGGAAGGTATGTTCACATTTTGCCTTTTTGGGTTATTAGTTTTCACATAGTTAAGAGCACATTGTTGGGGGCAGCTGGGTAGCTCAGTGGATTGAGAGCCAGGCCTAGAGACGGGAGGTCCTAGGTTCACATCTGGCCTCAGACATTTCCCAGCTGTGTGACCCTGGGCAAGTCACTTGACCCCCATTGCCTATCCTTACCACTCTTCTGCCTTGGAGCCAATACACCGTGTTGACTCCAAGATGGAAGGTAAAGGTTATTAAAAAAAAAAAAAAAGAACACATTGTTGAAGATGAAAAACTAAGGAGCATTGAGTAAATAGTATAAATTGAGATTCCAGGTGAACCCATTACAGTGGTACCTTGAAAAACAAGCACCTTAAGTCATGAGCAATTTGAGATGCAAGGAGTCAGGATCGGGAACTTTTGCTTTAAGACATGAGCAGATATTTGAATCACGAGCTTCCGCCATCCTTTACTAGATAGCCTGCCAAACATTTGGTTTCAACAATAACAGGAGGCTATCTCATTTAGTTTAGTGTTCATCCAGCCATGCGAACATCTGTATTGAATTGCTTAAAGCCTTCTTTGTTTTTGTCTTTATTATCAGTTTTTTGTTTTTTGTTTTTGGCAAATTTCTTAACTTTTTAACCATGGGTCCTGATGATGGAGGAATTGAAGGAGTTGCAGCATCACACAGACGTTTTGCAAGAAATTAGTGGGGAGGAGCCCAAGGTGGATGAGGTACAAGCAAGATTAAGGAAATCTTGAGGATTTGGGAAAAAATTAAACAGTCTATTGAGAAGATACCCAGAAAAAGTTGCAACAAGCCATGTCAGAGCAAGGAAAATGTGGCAAAACAGCCAAAATTCAATGAAGAAAATGATGATAATTAAGCAAAGTTAAAAAATAGCAATTAAGTTTAGCAATAAATTACATATCATAGGTAATGTGTAAGGTCAATTTTGCATTTAAATGTAGCATTATGTATGTAGAGAGTAAGTTATGTAAAGCAGTAGCGCATGAAATGAAAACCTTCTCCACCAGCATCTTCACCTCACTTTTAAGGTAAATAACGTTTCATAAGCAAGTTTATTTCTTTATATTCTTTCTCATTACCTATAAATAGATTTATTTGATATTTATAAAGTACGTTTTCATATTTAAAAGCATATAAAACAAAAAATTCATGTGTTTTTTTGGGACTGGAATGAATTAATTGCCTTTCCATTCATTTAAATGGGGAAATTCGATTTGACACATGAGCAAATTAAGTTACGAGCTTGGTCATGGAATGAATTAAACTCCTGTGTCAAGGTGCCACTGTATTTTGGTGTTTGATTTTGGCCTAGTCTGTCTTTGTATTTTAAATGAAATTTTCTGAAAAAGTTCAGCATACTATATAAAACATCATTAGGCTAAATTTGAATTTTTTTGTTTTTAAACCTTCTATCTTAGAATCAGTACTGTGCATTAGTTCCAAGGCAGAAGAGCGGTATGGGCTAGGAAATGGGGGTTAAGTGACTTGCCCAGGGTCACACAGCTAGGTAGTGTCTGAGGCCACATTTGAACCTATGACCTCCCATCTCTAGGCGTGGCTCTCAATCCACTGAGCCACCTTGTTGTCTTATAAATCTGAATTTGTGAGCATTTTTAGTTGTTGGTACTGGAAATGTAAATTGTCAAGGAATATTTCTTTTTCATGATGCCTGCTAAAGTAGCAGTTCTTAATCTAAAAGTCCCTGGAGAGATTGCAGTATGTCTATGAATCTGAATGGGACAAGTCATTATTACATAAAACCATCTTGTCTAACTAAAATTTATCATCTCCTTCATGTAGGAACTGAGCAACAGACCATAGTAGTAGCAGAATTTTCAACTTTGTCACCAATAAAAATCATAAATCTTTTCATATCACATTACAGTTGTACAAATATCAACAGGCATTTATCAAACAGCATTTATTAAATATATTTACTGTTGACTTGCCTATAGCAAATACATAGGCACACAATAATAAAAGAAAGGAAGAGGCAGTTTCCGTCCTCAATGAGCTTTCTAATGGAGAAAACAAAATGCAAATGGCTATGTACCTGAAAAATAAGTGGTGATTCAGAGGGAAGGCATTAGCATCTAGAGGGAGCAGGAAAAGACTCCTGAACAAGGTGTAGGGTTGAGCAGAAGCTTGAAGGAAGTCAGGGAAATCATGAGGCAGAGATAATGGGAATAAGTGGTAAATAGGAACTAACTGGAGAGATAGAGTATTGTTTTTGAGAAACAGCAAGAAGTAACCAAGGTTTATGACTTTTACTCAGTTACATGTCAAGTGTGAGACTTGAAAAGTAGGAAGGGACCAAGTCATGAAGGGTGGTTGTATCTGGAAACAGCATTTCTGCTAATCACTACTTTGAAATTACTATAGGTATACCTGCTGCCATACCTGCTGTTTACTGACACATGATCACTGCCTTCCTCTTGACTTGTGTTTGAATATCATTGGTTTCCTTTGTTATCCCTAGGTACTTTATTTTGTGTATTTTAAAACATTTTTCAGAGGAGTCCATAGGTTTCACTCAACTAACAAAAGGGGTTCATGATACACCAAAAAGATGAAGAACCCCCATCATGGATCATGGCTATAAGAAGGTGCATATGCATCTACAAAGGAGAAGAGGGCATAGGATGGAGGTGACATGAGTGGGTACATTTCAGCAAGATAACGGCAGAGAAGACAAAAGCCCTAATTCTTGCTTTTAAACAGAACACTAATTTCTGAACGTGCATAGTGAGTTTTCCTAGAGTATAGTGAGTGACTCATTGATTTTGTTTGTTTAATGTTAACAGCCTGGAGAGAGGGTGCCAACAAGAGAGACAGCTGATGGCGGATCTGCTCCCAGGCTTCAGGATGTACCAGGAGAGGAGGTTCTTTTCAGGTCTGTGTGTTCCCTGAGTTCTTATTTTATATAGGACCAATATTTCATTAATGAAAGAGTGACACAGCAGAGCATTTTAAGATATAATGACTATTCTCATGTCTTAAGATCTTTCACTTATTTCCTAATGCAAATTAGTGTTTTTTTCCTAGTTTTTAGTGTCTGGAATGTAGAGATAGATTTGAGGAGGATAGGATATAGTACTAACTTCTTGAAGGGCTAGGAGGGTACAGATTTAAAATTGTTTCCGTGCTTTGGAAATTAGATAGGCTAAGGAGGAATTCAAATAATTGGATTTAAGCTTAATAAAAGCACAATTCTGTTTTAAAGTATGAGGATGATTTTTTAAAATGTAAACTTCTTAACAGGGAACCTTCACTTGCAGAAAACCCTTGGCAGGAACTATCTTCTAAAGGTAAGTAATATTCAGAAATTTCTAAATGGAAATTTTGCTGGTGAGGGGGAAAATGCATGCATAGTAATGAATAGTTTACATAAAGTTTCCTCATTATGTTAAAAGGAATGAAAAAAGAGGCTTCTTACATTGGTTTGGTTTCATTTGAAGCCTCTAAAATCTTTTTGCCTAAAGAGGGTGTTAATCTTCACAGGTATTTTATATGAGATCAACAGTGAATTATTTTTCCTATATATTTGTTGCCCTCAGATTACAAAATAAAAGCCTTCCTTGTCTTAAGTGAAAAATAGTTGAGACAATAGTAAAGAAGGTAGAATAATAGCTGGGGGGAGGGGGGGGCGGAAACCAACTATTTTCCAGGGTCTGCTTTTCTACTCACTAAGGATCTCTTGTGTTTGCTCTGTTCTCTAACCACATAAGGCTCATTGACTCCAATAACCAAGGCTTTGCTGCAGGAATCTCTATTCTTCTACTTTGACTGTCAACATTTGTAACTGATTTCAGGAGTGGGTATCATCATAGCAGCTCTTGAATATGGTACCTTCTGCAGTAGAGTAGAGTGAGGTACTATCTTCTAGAAGGATTTGGGGCCATAGGTTTAGCATTAAACCTGAACTGGTAGCAAAAAGAATCTGCCAGGACAGCTGCTAGATAATTAAGCTAAAGCCTTCAGAAGTATTCAGTAGGCTAGGCCATAGAGTAAGATTTGGAGTACTTTGCTAAAAAACAGAAAAACCAAGGATATACTTTTGGCTTGGGGCTTTTGCTTACTAATTTCAAAACAAGATTTCCTTTCCAAATGGTATTATTGGAGTGCTAAAGGAATTCCTTATGACCCAAATTCTTGTGGGAAGCCAACTTAAGATAAAAATTATATTTATGCTAAATATTAGCATGTGACTCAAATTTGTCTTGTTCTGTAGGTCCTGTCATACCATTCTCCATTTTTGATGAATCTGTTCCTTCAGAAGACCAGAACATCAGGTTTGATTTGCTTCAAAAATATCTTATTAACTTGAGGCTCAATTAGGGGGTTACTGTACCAACTCAGAAAGAAAGATATAAACAGAAGGTGTGTTTCTCTTAAGTCTTCCTCCAGATCCTCTACAGGCATCAGGCCAACGAAGAGCCCTTGCTGTTCTAAAATCTTCAGAAGACATGACCTCAAAGGGAGATCTTTCTCTAGAAGTTTGTGTAAGTAGCAATATCCTTGAGTAAACTTGAGCAAAAAACTCTTGCATTGATGCTGACTAAATTTGAAAATGTGTGGCCCCGTATCCCAGCATGACTCCAGGTCAATGGGGCATGAACTGTAAATATATATTGTAAAGAACAAAAGACATAATAGCCACTTTCAAATATTTGAACTTCTATCATCTAGAAAAAAGTTATTAGATTATTCTTTGATCTCTGCAAGAGTAGAACTGGAGCAGTGAATAGCTAGGGTAGGTATTAAATGGAGAGGAATCACCGATCAACAGGATTTGAGAGTACACTTACTTCAGTGTCTATCTCATCCAACATAGATAGAACGAGAATCCTCCTGTTCCAGTTGGTCATCCACTTTATGAAAATTTGAAAATTTAGTGGCAGTTCATTCCACTCTGGATACTCTCATTGTTGGGAAACTTTTCATGGTGTCAAACTTAACTTCTCTTCTTGCCATTTCTTATCTGCTGCACCCGGTTTGAGTCTCTGTGGCCAAATAGAACATGTCTAATCTTTCTAAATTGCTCTTCAAATACTTCAACACAGCTATCTATCCCTCCTGAATCTTTTCTCCAAGCTAACCTTCCCTAGTTCTTTATAAATGACAGACTCGATGATCTTTTAACAGCTTTGTTACCCTTTTCTGGTCATGTTCACTAGATTATCAATTCCCTTTTTGTTTAAACCATTACTTTCTGTCTTAGTATAAATTCTAAGTCAGAAGAGCAGTAAAAGAGCTAGGTAAATGGAGATTAAGCAACTTGTTTAGGGTCACATAGTTAGAAAGTATCTGAGGTCACATTTAAACTCGGGTCTTCCCCTCTCCAGACCTTGTATTTCTTATCTACTATGCTACCTAGCTGCCCCTTTTCAATGTCCTTTTATTTTATTTTTATTATTATTCTTTAAACCCTTATCTTCCATCTTGGAATCAATACTGTGTATTGGTTTCAAGGCCGGCAGTGGAGGTTGAGTGACTTGCCCTAGGTCACAGAGTCAATATTCTTTTAAATTGCATTACCCAGAACTGAGTACATCACTCCAGATGAGATCTAATAAGGGCAGATTACAATGGGACTATCACCTTCCTATTTCTGGATACTATCTTCTATTAGTGCAGCCCAAAACTATTAATTTTTTTTTTTTGCTACCACATTATACTGCTTTTTCATATTGAGCATGTAGTCCATTAAATTCCCCAGATATTTTTTCAGAACAATTGCTGCTTAACTCTATTTCCATTCTATATTAGTGGAGTTTATTTTTTGTTATCCAGGTATGACTTTACCTTTGTCCCTTTTGAATTTCATCTTACTAAATTTGGTCTAGGGCTCTAGCTTATCAAGATCTCTATCCTAATTGAGATTTTCAGCCTTGGATTTTTTGTTTTTATGGCTATTAAGCTATTTGTGACTAATTGTTTCAACCCTAAATACCTAGTTAAAACATTATAGCCAATTATCTTAATAACTCCATTCAGTTTCCTTTCCTTAGGCTTTGCCTTTTACCAGCCTATGTTCCTGTTTGCCCCATCCTAATAATCCACTCTATCAATTTGCTTTATAACTCCAGTTGTTCCACTTACCTTTTCTTACTTCTTATTTGCCTTGTTTTGCCAAATACCTTTTCCTTCTTCATCTTCCTCCTTAGGTCCTATTGTCTAATCCTCTTTAATCCTACTTAATCTTTTAATAGCCTCTTTCAACTGAAATAGAATCTGGACCAGGATCTAGAGATTGTTCTCTCACATGCCTCTTCTCAGATTTATCCTTTGACTTTCCTGCTAGTCCAAAACCTTTTTAAGGCTACCTGATTTCTTTCTCCTTTTTCAACTCAGAGCTTCTCCCAGTCTTTTTCTCATTGAAGCCTAAAATTGACTTAGTGTTATGGAGAGGAGAGTAGAAAGAACTTTCTAAAGAGCCATCCAACAGTGAGGCACAAGGGCTAGACAAACAGGGTTATGTGACTTGCCCAGGGTTACACAGCTAGGAAGTGTCTGAGGCCAGATTTGAACCCAAGTCATCTTGATTTTTAGGCCTAGTGCTCTATCCACTCAATTAGTCTGCTCGTAGATGCATATGCTCAATCAAAAGGCTCAGTGACTGTAAGAAATGTTATTGAAAGGCTTCTTGCAATTGAGTAGGAGATTTGAAACCAGATGATCTCTACAGTTCCTTCAAACTTAACAGTATCTATTCCTTCTTATTCCAGTGGGCTTGGCTCTCCTATCAAAGTCTTTTTCTGTCTGACAAGTCTTTAAAAGTATCTTCAGTGAAGACTTACACACTTGCACATTAAGAGCTTTCTTAAATGGATAAAGGAGAAGGTAATTGGATTAAAAATGATTGAGGGGCTAGGAAAAGATTAGCTACTTCCCTTGAGATAGCTTTGCTAGAGACATATGGTATATTCAAAAAGACTATTTTATTCCAAATTAATTGAGGTGGGGTGAAGCATTGAAGGGATCTCTTTCATTTGCTTTTTATATCTTTTTTCATAACTTTCACCTGTTTGGGTTTGTATTTTAATATCCAAACATTTTTCCCATAGGTCATATTTACATTTATAAAGTAGTTGTATTAAATGATGCACATCTACAAAGACCTTTTCTTTGGTACTTTAAAAATTCCAGCTGTCATAATCTTTAATGTCACTACTAGACTTTTCTGCCTCCCCTCACATTTGCCTTTTCCATTTGGTGTTATTAAACCAAATTTCCTGGGGAATGATTAGGTTTATAGAAACTTCTTCAAGGCGAATAATAATAATACTTCAAGATTCTGTGATTTAGGGACAGCTAGCATAGCACAGTGGATAGAGGACCTGGATTCAAATCTGCCCTCAAGACACTTTCTAGTTTTGTGACCTGGGCCAAGTCATTTTAACCCTAATTATCCAGTGTTTACTGTTCTGCAGTATCTGCTCTTCTACCTAATATTGATTCTTAAGACAGAAGGTAAGGGTTTTAAAAAAAGATTCTGTGATTTAATTGGTGTAGGTAGAAAGATACTTCTTCCACTGATGCAGATCACCACCTATCCATACACTGGTAAATGATTTTTTGTGAATTGTGACTAAAACATTTGGGTTCTTGATGATGTCTGATGTAATTTAGCTGGGTTAAGACATGTCTGTTTTTCATCACTGGATTTATATTTGAAGCTTTTTTAGTTAGGAAGAGCCTGTCAAAGTTTGTGTTTTAGTAGAATAGCAATATGATATTACAGTCAGATGCCAGACTTAGCATTTCAGGAACAAAATAATAAATCATATTTTCATAGTGCTTCAAGGTTTATGATGACCAACAATCCTCAATCTGGAAGATTCTAATAACAGATACTCTTCTTAGATTGTGCATGTAGAATAAGCACAATTTAATGACACAATTTTTCAGTGCTTTAGCTAGAAAGTTCTTTGAGGGTTTTATTATTGATGTCCAAGGTCTTTTCTATCTTAAAAAAATTCATGGACTTATTGAAATATTTCTCATAAAAATTTCAGGATGAGTTCATTGGAATTGAGCCCCTGAGTGAAGATGCCATTATCACAGGTTTTAGAAATATGCCTATATGTCCCAACCCAGAAGACACTTGTGATTTTGTTAGGGCAGCCCGCTTCGTATCAACTCCTTTTCATGGAATAACAATACAGAATCATCCACCATCTGCCAATCCTGGGAGAATTCTTCAGGAAGATCTACAGTTGAAGCGAACTTCTCTAAACCAGCGGACTGTTTGTGAGGTTACTTATAACCAAGCTCTCGGCATTAAGAAGTTGAGGTAATTATGAATTGTAATATATATGAATCTGCTTCTTTATGCCCTTCCTTCCTCACTGTGTGTCTTATCAGTTTCCTAAGACTATGGCCTATCTTAAGGGTACCAGGTATACTTTATTCTAACTTTCTTTAGGTGCTAAATTACATTCAGAATTTGCTTTTAATTTGTTTTGATATGGCTGTCTAGACTAATATAACTTTATCATAATGCTAAACCCAAAGTATTAGATAAATTAGTGTGGTCTGAAATAACTACTGCAACATAAAGATTCACTTCTACGTTCCCAAATATGTTAAATAGTCACTTTAAATTAACTAGCATTACGCAATTATTATTAACAAAATTTCACTAAAGTTATACTGTTTTGTTAGATTTCAAATGCCTGGGGTTAAAGGTATCAGAGTCTAAAGGAGAGGACGTTGGACTGGGAAGTTAGATGATCATTGATTATATGGTGTGTGAAAGTTTTTCCTAGCCATAATACATGTGTATTTCCTATTCTGATTGATAATATTTATAGTTGACCTTAGACAAGTCATTTAACCTCCCTGGGCCTCAGTTTCCTCTTCTTTAAAATTAAGTGGGAAGGAAGGGGCTGCTAGGGAGCTTAGTGGATTGAGAGCCAGGCCTAGAGATTGGGGGTCCTAGGTTCAAATCTGGCCCCAGACACTTACTGAGTGACCCTGGGCAAGTCACTTAACCCTCCATTGCCTAGCCCTTACTGCTCTTCTGCTTTGGAATCAATATGCAATATTGATTCTAAGATGGAAGATAAAGATTTTTTTGTTGTTGTTTTAAAGAAGAAAGAAAGTAGGGATGTTTATAGGGTGATAAGGAGGGAGAAAATGTGTGTGTGTGTGGTAGGGAATAAAGAGTAAGGTAAGGGTTTAAAAATAAATAAATAAAATGGATATGCTAGATGAATACGGTGAGAGGGGGCTGGATTATATTTAATAAACTGCATAATGCTTCTGAAGTCCCTTCCTTCTATATCTGTGATCCTATGAGCTCTCCTACTTTGGATTCATGATCTAGATGCATTGTCCAACAGTATGCAGATACCACAGAGCCCATTGGTGTCTTTTTATCCTTTCTAATTCTTATTTGTATCTTCCTGTGTGTTCTTCAGAGGGTGATATCAGACCTCATTAATTCTCTTGTTCTCTTTGTCATTTCATGAATACTTTTCGAATGCCCAAGAAGTGTCCTTTATGCTACTCATCTGAAAACAATTCCTCATAGACCATATGCTCACACCTATCCTCTTTCTCTCCATTGACCTTTGAGTGAACTTCACCTTTAATACTTTGGAAATTCTGTGACTTGAAGGTATATAGCACTAGTATAAGAAGGTGGGACTTTGTTTCAAAGAGAAGTTTGGGATCATTAAAAGCATTATGCAATCCAGGCTCCTCTCACCTTATTTCAATTCTAGCTTCATTATTTGTCCTTCCATGATGTCTTTCCAAGATAGACATAGACATATACATTTTTTTCTTCCTAACTCAAAGGCCAGCTTCCCATCCACTTTACCAGGCTTCCTCTCCTCCATAAGATTTTATGAATGAGTTTATATTCTAGACCAGGGGTTGGCAACGTATGGCTCTTGAGCCATATCTGGCTCTTTCTGCAGGAGCCATAAAGTCAATTTTTTTTCAGGCGCTGTTACAGGAGCGCTCACTGTGAGCACTGTACGGCTCTCATGAAATTACATTTTAAAAAATGTGGCATTTATGACTCTCACGGCCAAAAAGGTTGCCGACCCCTGTTCTAGACTGATGCTGCTTTTTGGCTGCAGTATCTTTTAATTTGATGAAGATGTCAAATGTTTATTGGCTAAGATAGTTTCTAGGTTCTTTTCTTCTCCTTATAACACTTGATTTATATTTTTTACACTTAGGAAATGGTAGTCAGTGTTGATGTCTGCTTTTTTATTAATTCCTTGTTTGGGGGACATTAAAATCTTGTTTAAATAAGCCGAGTCAATACTGAAAACTAAGACCTCAATTACATGCTAAGTCTTATTTTTATTCTTCTAATTTGGTAATGATTTTGATCTTTGCTCTGAGAAGACAGTGGAATTGAGTATACTGTTATTTTCTCTCAGGATATAATTGGCTTCATTTTTTGTTGTATTGTTCAGTGTTCACTGTGCCTAACATTTCCCAATTCTCTTCCTTCTGTGCAGGTATTATCCTAGGCTTTTTTATAGTCATCAATCATCTGGTTCCCTCTTGTTTCCTAGGGATGATGTCAGCAAATGAAATTATGAATTTTGTGGGCTTTGAATCCTAAAGGAAAAGTTGTGTAATCAATATCTGATTCTTTCCTTTGTTCAGCAAACATTATTTAATCATTAAGTGGGGAAAAACAAAAGAAAGGCTCCCTGGAAAACAGCTTCTCATGTCATCTGGTTTCATTTAGCATTATCCTTCTTCTAGCATTTCCCACCTCTTGATGCACACATGCATTGTCTTACCTAGGTTGCTCTTATACTTGGAGAGTTCAACATACCTTTTAATGACTCACTGGGCCCCTTAGATCTCTCATTCACCAGTCTCAATTCTTGTGAGCTATATCTTCACTCTACCTGATATGCAAAGGAATGGTCATATCTTAGATTTCACCATCACTCAGAATTGTCACTTCCACAATTGTGAATTCTGAATTCCTTTCTCTCTGTCCTTTGATTTCTCACTCTCCCTAAAACTGTTCTTCCTGTTTACCAGAGCCTCTTATCTCTTCATCTTTCTCAATTCTCTTAGAGACATTACTTTGTCTCTGGCTGTACTTACCTCATTTCATGGTTTTATGTGGGGGAAGGTATATGTTAGTAATAGTCAAACAAACAGTTGTTTTGTCAAACAAAGGGATGCTGAAAAACTGTAGTGTAGTTGGAGCAATACTGAAGACTAAGCAAGACCCACTGTTATATTCATAATCTGGGAAGTGATGGATGCCACCTTAACTGACAGGGATGGCAGTTGGAAGACTCGGAATGTTCCCAGGTGCTGTGAGCCAGGAGGTCTCTCTCTGGAGGTCTCTGGACTGGGAAGTCTCTGGACTGAGTGGGTAGTTGAAGGGTGACAGGGAGGTCTATGAAGAAGAGAGTAGGAATAAATCTGAATATTTCCTGATAGACTGTGAGAGCTAGTGCATTACCAACACTGGTAGTGAGAAAGCTGGGAGAATAAGATCATCAATACATCTGCATTAATGGCTTTCCCTATTCTCTGGCTTGGCTGTGGCCAGGTCCCGCCAGAGATAGAGGGAGTAAGTCTCCAGCTTCCACCAGATTAATAGCCTCCAGTCCTGATTGTCAACTAGGGTTTCCTATAGATCAATAGGGTTTCCAATCCCCAATCCTTGACCTTGTTATCCTTTCCCTGTTTGTAGATAAAGAGTGTTCAACAACAAGTACCTTCCTGAGTGGTCTTTATATCACGGCCCTTGGGAAGGGAGTCAAACGCAATCAGATCCTAAACACTTTATCCAAGGCAGATCATTAGCCCAATACTAATCTATCCAACCCCAGGTTGGACCAGGAATGGTTACCTATCTATCTAATCTCTTGATGGTCCTTAACTGGGCAGCTGTTAAGAGAGAAAGGGATAACTTAAAGCAGCAGTCAAGGGTGATCAGAGTTGGTGTTCCTCCCATTAACTGCAACTGAGGAGAGTACAGATAGATACATCAACATCATTGTATATCTATACATCTCCCTTGGACCCTTTATTTATAACACCACTTTCCACCTATCCTGAGTTAGTGGAGGAGATAGTATTATAATGGGATATAAAGAAAATTCAATTTAAAAATCCTTTAATTGCATATTTCCCATATGTGCACTCTATCTTTGGTATAGCTCCCTCTAGTGTACCCTTCTAAATGACTGTGTATTCTAATGACTAGAGTAATTGTTAGGAGTTAAGTACTAATGAGTAATCATCAAGTAGCTAAAAGATAGAATAGTGTACTACTAGTACTTAATACTTGGATATTAGACAAAGATTCAATTCACGAAATATTTATGTGGTAGCTAGAGACTAGTTTGTTTTTACTTATTCTTTAGAGTCAGAAATTAGGAAATTAGGTCTGGATAAACCTAAGCTAAGAATAGGAACTAGAGAATTTGGCAGTAGATTTCCTTGGTGGTCACAGGATCTTAAGGAAAAGTTAAGCCATCATTTCAACAGTTAGACTGATTCTATAAAGTGGGACTGTGCTCAGTATGGTGGTGGAATGGGTGGGAGCAGAACAGCCCTGTTCTCCTGCAAGTACTCTAGCAAGGAGTTTAAAAAAAAAAAAAAAAAAGAAAAGAAAAACACTGAGGAAATTATTAAGAAATCTAAGGAAAAAGTAAGTGCATTTTTTCAGCCCATATCTGCACAGAGACACAACCAGCTGCTCTTGAGTACTGGGAAAAGTGTCCAGAGTAAAAAAAGGCAAGTTAGGAGAGTGGGGGGAGCATGGAGCACCTTCCATTTTAGAACCTACTGGTAAGCTAGGGAAGCCTAAAGCTATGGTCAGAGGTAGACAGTGAAATAAATAAGGGAGTAGGGGACTACTATCTTTATACTCTTATTCTTATAAATTACCTATAATAATAGACAGGAACCTGGACAAAGTTTAGTCAAAAGGACCAGGATTCTGTAACTATGTCACCATAGAGAATAACCTATGCCCTGGTATCTTATCTACTGCCTAGGCCCAGAGTTTACCTAGCATACACTGCCCCAGTGCAATCCGTTGGCAGATAATTGAAAAACACTCATTACTGCAGACTGAAAATAATACAGATCAGTAGCAAAGAAGGCCACACTAGTCCTTCCAGAGCACCTAGCATAGTGCTTGCCACTGAGCTGGATTTGATGAATATTTATTGATTGAGTAATCTGCATTGGTAAAAGAGAGTTTCCTCATCACAAGTTCTCTATACCATTCTTGGGGGGGAAATGCAGTACTTTTGACATTGGAACAGGAAAAAGGAAGGGAAAACAGGAATCAAAGCCTTGAGGCAAGTGAACTAAATAGGTTTGAGGCTT
Organism: Gracilinanus agilis; assembly: GCF_016433145.1. NCBI lineage: Eukaryota > Metazoa > Chordata > Mammalia > Didelphimorphia > Didelphidae > Gracilinanus > Gracilinanus agilis. Next base: position 529,822,339 of record NC_058131.1, on the reverse strand, counting down.
TGGGAAATCAACCATTATTCACTTAGAAAGCATTATTAAATGCCCACTGGGGAGCAGCAGGCAGATAGGATCTGAAACTTGAGAATGTGTAGATGATTGTCCAGGGCCAGCCAGGAGAGAAAGTGGGCTCAGTGTGAAGTCAACTACAAAAGGAGGAGGAGGGTGTAAGCTGTAGACATAGAACAGCAATATTGTAGAGAAGAGGGCTATAGGGCATGTATTCTTGGAGAAATGATAATCCAATTGGACTGGAACACAGAGTTGGCAGAGGAGTGTGGCTGAAAAGGTAGCAGAACTCAATTGTGGAAGGACTTTGAATTTCAGCCCAAAGAATTTATATTTTACTCAAGATCATTTATTTTAAGTTCATAAAAATTCAGCACCTTAGTTTTAAAACTATCCCATCTGAATGTCTTGGGGTGGGGATTGGGGGGCAGTGTATGATTTTCCTTCTGTTCTGTTCATTTTGAAAAATGCTTCAATGACATTTTTTTTTTTGCATCACTATATTGTCATTCTTAATTAACCCCCAACTCTAATCTCCACACCCCTCCCCAAAACTTTCCTTACTACAAAAAGTAAAATCAAACAAAACAAATCCACACATTAGCCCTGTGCAAAAAAATGCGTGTCTCATTCTTTACCTTACATCACCTGTTAGGAAATGAGAGGCATGCTTCATTATAGGTCCCCCTAGAGACATGGTTGACAATCACTTTTATCAAAAAGTTTATTATGTCTTTCGGAGTTGTTGAGTTGTTACTTTTTTTTTAAACCATACCTTCCATCTTAGAATCAATACTGTATATTGGTTCCAAGAAAGAAGAACTGCAAGGGCTAGGGAATTGGAATTAAAAGTGACTAGGGAATTGGAATTAAAAGTGACTTGCCCAGGGTCCCACAGCTAGGAATATCTGAGTCATATTTGAATCCAGGACCTTCCATCTCTAGGCCTCGCTCTCAATCCCACTGAGCCACCTTGCTGCCCCAAGAGTTGTTACTTTTAACAATATTTAAGTCATTGTACACATTGTTCTTCTGGTTCTGTTTGTCACTTTGCATCAGTTCATATAAGTTCTTCAGGTTTATCTGAAAATCTATCCCTTTCATCAGATACCATTTTTTTAACCAACCATTTTCCAATTGACAGGCACCCCCTTACTTCATAGTTCTTTGCTACAACAAAAAGTACTGTTTTATTTACCTCTCTGAGGATATATGCTTAAATTAATAAAGTGATATTGCTGAATCAAAAGGTTTGCACAGTTCAGTGACTTCTGGGGTGTGGGTTCCAAATTGCATTCTAAAAGGCTGGATCATTTCAGAGTTCTAATAGTACACTAATGAGTCTATCCTTCAATAACCAGTGTTTTTTTCCATTGAGCAGAGGGGTGATGTGGTCTTATCTATTTATGTTTATTCTGACAGTGGTATAATAAATGCATTCAAGTAGAACTAGGAAGAATCCTTACAAGGGACAGGGAAGAATCACAACAGTAAGGTTTCAGAAGCAGGAGACTTGAGTAAATGTTAATATTACTAATAGGAATGTTGGAGTTGGGAAAATAATTTTAGGGGACAAAATAAAAAGCTTGATTTTGGACATGCTGAGTTAGAGCTATACCAGGTTGGATGTCAGGGTGATGTCCTTTAGGCAGTGGGAGATAACAATTTAAAGCTCTGGAGGTACAGGACCTATAGTTGAAGTGAATGAGATTGCCTAGGAGTAGAATAGAGAGAAAATAACCAGGAGCAGATCTGTGAAGAATGACGAGAGGTTAAAGTATATTATTTGAGGGGTTTGTCAACAGGTCAGAAGAGAGGATGAGACAGAAAAAAGCTTATTGTGTATTGTAATTAGGTAGTGACTGGTAATTTTAGAAAGAGCAGTTTTAGTGAGAGTGATAGAACTGAAAATCAGTTTGAAGTAGTTGATCAGAGTGGTCAGTAAAAGAAATATCTTCACTGTCATTTATTTGTTTCCATTCGCTGCCTGGCTACTAGCTTCTTCCCTTCTGTCTCCTACATGCTCATGATTTTTTTAAATTAAATTTTATTTTTTTTTAATTGCCTATAGAAACCATTTTTTAAAAAACCCTTACCTTCCATCTTAGAACCAATATTGGTTCTAAGACAGAAGAGTGGTAAGAGCTAGGCAATGGGGGTCAAATGACTTGCCCAGGGTCACACAGCTAGGAAGTGTCTGAGGTCATATTCGAACCCAGGACATCCCATCTCTAGGCCTGGCTCTCAATCCACTGAGCCACCCAACTGCCCCCTTTAGAAACAATTTTTGACAGTTGTTTTCTGACATTTTGTGATTCAGATTCTCCCCCTCACCCCACCAGTAGTCTGATATTGGTTGTGCCAGTGCTTTCATGCAATGTATATTTCCATATTCCTCATGTCATGGCTGAAAACACATGTCGTATATACAGTAAAAAACTCATGAAAGAAATAAAGAGAAGTATGTCATGCCATCAGATTCCAATTCCTTCTTTGGCTGTGAATAGAGGTTTTTTTCGTTTTTTGTTTTTTTTATCATGAGACCCTTAAGGTTATCTTGGAATCTTGTTTTCTTGATAATAGTTTAGTCCTTCACAGTTGATCATTATACAATATTTCTGTTACTGTTCTGGTTCTACTCACTTCACTTTGCATCAGTTCATATAATCTCTCTGTGTTTTTCTGAACTCATCCTGTTCATCATTTCTTATGGCACAATAGTTTTCCATTACAACCATTATCACAGCTTGTTCAGCCATTCTCCAATTGATAGATACCTCCTCAGTTTCCACTTCTTTGCCAATACAAAAACTGCTGTTAAAAATATTTTTGTACAGGTAGGTCCTTTTCCCCTATTTCTGACCTCTCTGGGATACAGACCTAATAGTATTTCAGGGCCAAAGGATATGCATAGTTTTGTGGTCCTTTGGGCATGGTTCCATATTGCCCTCCAGAATTTTATCAGTTCACAGTTCTATCAGCCAACACGCCATTGATTATCCTATCCTCAGAAAACTGTAACTTGATCCTTCTATCCCCAGTAACTGTTATCATATAGCCTTGTAGCTAAACTCCTTAAGAAGACTGCCTATAATAAGTACCTCCATCTGCTTTCTGACTATCATTCTCTTCTTAACCAGTTTCTGACCTTATCTACCAAAACTATTCTCTCCAAAGTTACCAGTGGTCTCTTAATGACCTTTTCTCAATCTTCTTTCTCCTTGACCTCTGCAGCCTTTCACAATGTTAATCATTCTCTCCTTGGTACTCAGGCATGGAGGGAGAGTAGACTTGGAATCAACAAGCAGATTAGAAAGATTGGAATATAGAATGTATGAAGGGGAGTATTGGAAAATAAGGATGAATGGGTGTGCTTTGACTACTAAGTTGAGGAATTTTAATTTTTTCCTATAGCTAATATTAGAGAGCCACTGAGGATTCTTTTTTTTTTCTTTTCCTAAACCTTTACCTTCCATCTTAGAATCAATACTATATATTGGTTCCAAGACAGAAGAGTAGTAAGGGCTAAGCAATGGGATTAAATGACTTGCCTAAGGTCACACCACCTGGAAGTATCTCAGGGCAGATTTGAACTCAGATCTTCCTGTCCCTAGACCTGGCTCTCAATCCATTGAGTCATCTAGCTGCCCCCCTTGAAGACTCTTTAAAATAATAATAAGTATTATTGGCCCACAGAAATAATAGGTGATTAAATGTGATTGGAGGTTTAAAAAGCACTTCACATGCATTATCTCATTTTACCTGACCAACAACATTATGACAACAACATTATGAGGTAATTACTTCAGATATTTCTGTTTTACAGATGAGGGACCACTGAGGTTCATATAGGTTAAATGACTTGCTACTCATACAGCTATTAAACATCAAAGAAAAGCCTTTTAAGATAAATCTTATATTTTTAAAAGCATTTCTATTTCTTCCTAATGACATCTTCCACCCCTGCTCCATCCCCAAAATAGACCTCTTCCTTGTAACAGAGAAGTTAAGCAAAACCAACATTTGTGTGCCCCTCCAACAATGTGTGCTTTATTTTGCACCAAAGTTGGGGGGGGGGGGGCGTGATTATTGGAACAAGGTTGGCAGGGATATGATGAAGGCATATGTTAAAAGGCTTTAGGAGTTGGGATACCTCCTTTGTAATCAGGAAAGAGGAGAAAAAGAGTGATGACTGCAAGAAAAGAAGTTTTGAGGAAGGGAAGTGGGTTCCGGGGGAGATCATGATATATTTCTCAGCCAGCCTCCATGGTGAAGTAGGAAACTAAGTCATCTGCTAAAAATGTTAAAGAAAGGGAAGTGTGGTAAGAATAAAAAGATTCCAAGCAGTTATTTTAGAGAATGAAATAGGGAGCTAATAATGAAAAGGGTAGAAAGGTTATTGAGTCATATAGCAAGGGCCTATCTGAGGCTGTAAACCATAAATTTGTAGTAGATGAGATCATAATGATCTCATGACTTTATTCAGAGATATTGGGCAGTTTGAGGACAGGAGTAGAGAAATAATATAGTAGAGATTACTTAAGTATGGGGAGTCGGAACAGTGAAAGTCAACAGAGAAAGGAATTCAATGAGAGTAGTTAGTTTGTGAATTATTTAGTAGTAGATCATAAGGCTGAATTAGGAGGCAAATGAAGACAAGGGAGAAATGATCTGGGAAAACAGGAGTGAGTCAAGGGCCTGCAGGTCATGGTAAGGACAAAAATTTTAATGTGAGTGAGTGGGAAAAGCAGAAGGATAATAAACTAGGTTTGGAAAGTGGAATTTCAAAATAACCAGTCTTAAAGGTACCAGTTCAAAGAGAGACTCCTAATCTGGAGTCTGTGAATTGATGGGAAAGTAATTACATCCTTATTTTTCTTAATCTTTAATTGAAATTTACCATTTCTTAAATTACAAGGTTTTATTTTAAATCTGAGCAGGGAGTTCATAGGCTTTACCAGACCACCCAAGGGGTCAAGGACAGATAAAAAGTTAAGAAACTCTGCAAGAAATATCACAGAATCTTGGTCAAGTCAACAAGTATTTATCAGGCACTTATTATATACCAGTCACTATGCTTCAGTGCAAGCCATGTAAATACCATCAAAAAGAAAGAGAGCCCTAGTCCTCAACGAGTTTACATTCTAAGGGAGGAAGACTCACATATAAAGGAGCTGAAATCATTGGCACTCAAGACGCTGAAGAATTGTGTGGTAAATGAGTCATTAGGTATATGTATTCTTTTAAGTTCAGTATTTGAGGAAGGAAGGAAGGATACAGCTCAGCTTCATGGAGAACTTACCTAGTTATAATTGTCACCCAAAGGATATAGCCAAGATACATATGCTAGTTTGTGGCATGGATTCCTTTTATTTTCATCCTGAGATATGCCTTAGCAAGTTTTGTCAGGATCACAGTATGATAATATATCCTGGACTTGGAGGTTTAAGGCTTTATAGTTTGGTGTCTCCCATCAGTCAATAAATTATAATTGCCCATTATGTGCCAGGCCCATGCCAAACTCTAATACCATCTATAAGAGCACAGATATTGGACAGTGTTTCTCAAATTTTTGGTCCCAAGACCCCTTTACTCCCTTAAAAATTATTGAGGAGGGGGCAGCTGGGTAGCTCAGTGGAGTGAGAGTCAGGCCTAGAGACAGGAGGTCCTAGGTTCAAATCTGGCTTCAGACACTAACTAGCTGTGTGATCCTGAGCAAGTAAGTCACTTAATCCCCACTGCCTAGCCCAGTGATGGCAAACCTATGACATGAGTGCCCTCTCTGTGGGCACGTGGCTACTCTCTTCCCTCCAGAGTCCCTTACTAGAAAGGCAGAGGGACTCAGACAGAGCTACTCCCCTCCTCCTCTCCACCAGGCCCAAAGACATTTTTTAGCATCACCTGTCACTCTACTCAATAGCCCAATGGGAGCACTTCCTCCCTCCCCATGTGGGGTAAAGGGGGGGAGGGGCATGGCACTCTGTCTCTAAAAGGTTCTCCATCACAGGACTAGCCCTTAAGCCTGGGAACCAATACACAGTATTGATTCTAACATGGAAGGTAAGAGTTTAAAAAAATAATAATTATTGAAAATCCCACAAACCTTTGTTTTTGTGGGCTATATCAATGTTTACTTTAAAATTAAAGGACAATTGTGGGAAAACATTTATTTATTTAAAATAATATTTTAACATTTGTGTGAAATTATCTTATTTTTAAAAACAAAAAAATTAATGAGAATGTTATTTTTTACATATTTTTTTTGCAAGTCTCTTTAATATATAGGTTTTTCTTTTTCTTTTTTTTTTTTAAACCCATAACTTTTTTCTTAGTATCAATTGTAAGACAGAAAAGCAGCAAGGGCTAGGCAATCAGGGATTTGCCCAGGGTCAACACAGCTAGGAAGTGTGACACCAGATTTGAACTCAGTTCCTCTTGATTCCAGGCCGGTACTCTATCCATTTTGCTACATAGCTGCCCCTAATATCTTCCTTAATAAAAGATATCTAGATTCTCAAATCTTCTTTTCCTTTCAATATATTATGATACGTTGCTTTAGTTGGAAATATATGGGAAAACTGGCTTCCCTCAGATTTGTAGTTGGAAAAGGGAGGCATATTTTAATAGGTAAACAGCATCTTAGTATTATTATGAAAATAGCTTAGATCTCATGGACCCTCTGCAAGATTCTCAGGGACTCCCAGGAGACTCCAAACCATAACTTGAAAACCATTGATAAAGAGTAAGAAAGCCCTGGAAATTTTAAATATTCTCATCAGGAGCATTAGAAATCCTTTGCTTCTTAGTGGGTATATTTACGGTTTCATAAATAATTTTAACTATTTTTTTTAAAACCTTAACTTCTGTGTATTGGCTCATAGGTGGAAGAGTGGTAAGGGTGGGCAATGGGGAGTCAAGTGACTTGCCCAGGGTCACACAGCTGGGAAGTGTCTGAGGCTGGATTTGAACCTAGGACCTCCCATCTCTAGGCCTGAATCTCAATCCACTGAGCTACCCAGCTGTCCCTCAATAATTTTAACTATTTATCAATATCTCCCTCCCCATTGCCTTTTATGGGGAAAGAAGTAAAGTCTAAACAGACTTTCAATTTGAGATCCCTGAGGATAATGGCAGGAAATGAAGTTCAAAAGTCACAGAACAGCTTTGGAAAGTAACCTGGAAGTTGATAGATGGGGAGAACAACAAGGATAGGAGAAAAGATGATAGAAATGAATTGAGTGGACTCTAGGAGAATAGTATGAAAGAGGGAGAACACAAATGAGTTCTACCCTTCTCCCTCTTAGTCTTGTAAACTGAGGAGCATGAGAGAAAGATTGACTTTCAGTGAATTTTTGCAAGAGACATGGTGCTCCTTGGGGAGACAAAGGGCATGCAATGAGTGATAATTGAAAAGCTCAATTCTGCATTTGTAGAGTATAGAGTAGGATTCCTAAGGAATCAATGGAGCAGCAGACTTAGGAGAATGAGTGAATCAGGTTGAGTTGGCCTTGAAGAAGTAGTCCTGATTAGAATACAGATACAGGTTTAAGAAATCAAATTGTCTTGGGCTCAGACTATGGTAGTAGGGGAATCAGTGGAGAAATAGGAATAAGCAAAGTAGGAATTCACGACAATCAACTTTGCAAAGAAAGAGTAATGTGTCAAGGAATGGGGAATAGTTAAAAAGGATGCACCAAACCTAGTGGGAAATCCAAAGCAGTGAACTAATCCTACTTCCTCAGCCACAAAAATAACAACCTGAAGATTATCCAAAAACTAATTATTTTATAAAGTATGCTAAAAGGGAACCAACTTGTTTTTATTTTTTTGACATTCATTTTTTTTCCAATTTTGAGTTCCAAATTACCTCCCTTCCTCCAATCCCTCCCCCTCCCATTGAAAAGGCAAACAATATAATACCCATTATACATGAGGTCATGTAAAACCCATTTCTATATTAGCCATCTTGCCAAAAAGAGAAAGAAAAATAGAGTTAAAAAAACATACTTCAACCTGCTCTCAAAGTTCATCATTTCTCTCTCTAGAGGTGGTTAGCATTTTTCATCATGAGTCCTTTGGAATTATCTTGGATCATTGTATTCATCAAATTGAATAATTTGAGTTTCACTTCTATTGCTGCCTAGTTTACCAAAAGAGTGAAAATTCAAACAAGAACAAAAAGTGAAAGAAAATGTAGAATCAATTCAGTTACAAATAATATAACTATATAGGCCAAATGTGTCAAATGTAATATTTTAAATCAGCAAGATGGGTAAATATTGTTGGATGCCTCAGAAACCCCAAGTTTGCTTGTCATGTTAAAATGGCTAAGTATTGCTGTTCAGAGTCTACCTGCAAATCAATTGGATTTAAGAAATTAAGATTTTCAGCTGCTGAAAGAAAAATTGAAAAGATCTGGGTAAACTAATAGTGAATTCAATAGAATTGGAAAAACAGCATATACAATAACTATAATAATGTAAAAGGAAAATCTAAAGAAAACTGGATGTTATATAATTATAAAATTAATGCAGTGTAAACTTAATCTGAGAGAAGGGAGAAGAAACCCTTCTCTTCCCTGTAGAGGTGAGAGACTAAGGTTATGGTTGCTTTGTCAGTTTTGCTTAACTGTTTTCCTTTGTAAGGGAAGCTTCACAAGGGGAAGGTATGGAGGGTGTATATCTGGAAATTATTTTTTAACCCTTATCTTCTATCTTAGCATTGTTTCTAAGATATAAGGGCTAAGTAATTGAGGCTAAGTAAGTGATTTTCTCAGGGTTGCCCAGCTAAGAAGTGTCTGTGGTCAGATTTGAATCTAAAACCTCCTGACCCCAGGCCTGGGCACTATATCAACTGTGCCACCTAGCTGCCCCAAAATTGTTCTATTGTTAAAAAACAATAATAACTAGTTGGCATATTGTTGAAAAACAGTGTTTTTTTGTTTTGTTTTGTTTTTTGAAAAAAAAATACAGTTGAATTTAGAGTTTAATCCTTTCTGCCACTTCAACTAATGAATTTCAGTGAGGTGAGAAAGTTAGCATTTATTACTTCTGCTGGAGATTGACTCACCTGTGGCTCTTTCAGCCCAATCGTGGAAAATAGTCAAGAAAACACCTGTTCCTCTGGGTTCTCAGGATCTTCTGCCTCCTCAATTTCAAATATTTCCTCAACTAAATGCCTTCAGATCCCTGAGAAATTGGAACTTACTAATGATGAGAGCATCATTCATCCTTTGGGTAAGTGATTCCAATTCCTAGTATCTCTGAGTTCTGGCTTATGTTTTGGAGAAATGGCACAAACCCTGAAATACCTAAAATATATAGAATGTGACCTTGACTTGGAAGTGACTTTGGTAAGTAAATATTGGTCACATACTCTTTTGTTCTTCTTTTAAATTTTCTATTTTAAGTTCATATTTATTGGATAACACTTTTGCTTCTGCCTCTACAGATAATTCTTACTCACCCTGGTGCTTAGAGCAACGTAGACAACTGTTGGACTCACTGCCAGAACTAAGAACCTCTCCAGATTTCTATTTAGAAGAGAAATCCATGCCTGAGTTAGAAGTGGGAAAAAAGATTGAATTAGGTGGTAAGTGTCATAGAGAAGCTTTGGTACCTAAATACTTGGATGCTATTGCAAAAGTTATAGAAATAAAAAATATCAATGAACCAGGTCTTAGTCACCAATAGTAATTCACTTTAATGAAAATTATCAAGTGATTTTGAAAGTCCTTCTAAATGTCCCTCTAGAAATATGGCAATATTTCTTGCTCTTAAGTCAGACATTAAGGTTAAGTGTAAGCAATACTTAATATAATTCATAAAAGTAAAGTAATTCTTAACAGGTGATGAAGATTACTGCATCCAACAGGAAAACTTAATTGGTGAAGACTACAGGATATTTCGGGTAGCTCAAGGCAACTCTGCAAACTTAACTATGATAAAGGTAGGACAGAATGTTTATATTCCCTGCTTTATCTTACATAATTTATCTAACATCAGTAACCATATGAGTATTTGGTACTTTTAGGTTTCCCAGAAATCTACAAAATTCCCTTTCCTGAAAGTCAGTAGATAAAAGGACCAATTGCTAGTTTAGGCCAGGGACAAATAACAAGAATTAGAATTCATCAGAAATTTGTGGTTACAGATCTGGAACTGAGTGTAGGCATAACTAGGAACTAGATATCAAGCAAGATTGGCCTTTCTGCTTCATCAAGTCACTAGGTTTTGGAACTGGCAATGGCAGAGACCACTGTTGCCTAGAAAAGATTCCCATAATTACTCCAGGAAGTAAAGAACAAGACAGAAATTCTGTCTTTACCTGATCCAGGAAAGATAACTTGGAAGACTCTAGCTTGGATCAGAATTTCAGAAAAGATTTGCTAAAGGTGTGCTTAAGGAAGAGAGTTAGTAAATCAACCACTGACTGAATTGGATCAAAGACCAATGATAAGGAAACAAGTTTCTCTTTTCATACCAAGGTAAAGGAAAGTCTTAGGAGTGTTTCTTCTATACCTCCATCCACTCTCAGCACACATAAAGGTACTAGTGTTATTGGCTAAGGATAGCTGTAAGGTGATACTACTCTGTCCTGTACTATTTGGCCATTGAATTTAGACGACCATGCCAATAATTTTTCCTTCATTCATACAAATACATAACTGTCATTCAGTTGTTTTCAGTCATGTCTAACTCTTCATGATGCCTTTTCAGGGTTTTCTTGCAAAGATACTGGAATGGTTTGCCATTTCCTTCTCTAGTTTATTTTATAGATGAGGAAACTGAGGCAAACTGAGTTGAAGTGACTTTCCCAGATCAGATAGCTAGGAAGTACCTGAGATTAGATATGACCCCAGGTCTTCCTAACTAAAGACTTGATCCACTGTGCCATCTACCTACCCCTATACAGCTCCGTAAAGGGCTGCACATAACACATTTTTGTTCTTGGGCAGTAGTACTTGTGTGTTTAAAATGCCAAACGTTTTGTAATTAATATTGATTCCAAAGCAGAAGAGTGGTAAGGACTAGGCAATTAGGATTGAGTGACTTGCCCAGGGTTCCACAGCTAGGAAGTATCTGAGACCAGATTTGAAATCAAATCCTGTCTCTAGACCCAGCTCTCTATCCATGAAGCCACATAGCTGCCTCAGCATGTAAAGTTTTAAAAGACTTCACTTGACCAACTTTTTGGTCTGCCTTCCCAAACAATGAACAGAATTTAGTCCATTTTAAAAGTGGAACTGCCACAGAGATGACTTAGCCATGGTCACATCTTTGTTGCAGCTGTTTGTAGAGCTTGAGATTTCTGAGTCACAGCCCTGTTGTAATTGAATCCATTAAGATGGACTGGTTGGTTTATATTTCAAATAATTTTGATTGATATCTTTTGTTTTATATCATCTTTGCCATCCCAAAATTAGTAAGCTTCCAAAGAACAATCTTATGACAGACTAAAAATGAGAGAGAAAAGCATTTCATCAAAACAAACATTGGGAAAAGTTTGACATTATCTGCAGTGTTCCCCGCCCCTATAGAGCTACTAGTGCTTTACAGAGAAAGAGGAAGAAGGGAAGAGTCAGGAAATATAAACTTAATTGATTAATTAATACAATTGATATTTTTATCTTTAAATAATCATTTTCAGGTGTACTCTCAGCCTGTACCATGGGATTATTACATCATTCTCAAGTTAAGAGAGCGTCTGAATGAAGAATTTGAACACAATTTCAGTGATGACTGTAGCTGTTATCTATATCAAGATGGCTGTATTATTTTGCACCAGAGTACAAATTGTTTCACACTTTGGGTTTGTTGAAATACTTTCTTTAAAAGTATAATATGACTATATTTCTCAAGTAGTGAAATATAGCTTGCATTTAGCAGAGATTTTGATAATGGTTCCTGGATGTCATTGGATTGGCTTCTTCCCCTCACTTATTTTGGACAGGCATCTCTATTTGGAATATATGTTTTTTGGGGTTTTTTTTACCTTTTTTTTTTTTTAAACCCTTAACTTCTGTGTTTTGGCTCCTAGGTGGAAGAGTGGTAAGGGTGGGCAATGGAGGTCAAGTGACTTGCCCAGGGTCACACAGCTGGGAAGTGTCTGAGGCCGGATTTGAACCTAAGACCTCCTGTCTCTAGGCCTGCCTCTCAATCCACTGAGCTACCCAGCTGCCCCTGGAATATGTGTTTATCAGAAAGATGTTTAAGTTTGACTGCAATGATTGAATGAAGGTTTCATTTAACTAATACTTGTTTGGCACCTGCTATGTAGATAACTTCTGCTGAACTAGGTGCTGCAGGGGATTTGGAGATGACTACAATGTTCCTATGAAGTTTGAAGTCTAGTATTTGAATGCAAGACCTTCTACCTCCAAGCCTAGTGTTCTATTCACTGAGCCCCCTAGCTGCCCAGGGCCCTACAGTAGTAATCTGGCAGTGTTGTTTAGTATATATCAGAGAGAGCAGAGATTGAAATAGAGAAACTACTTTAGACTGTTATCATAATTCAGGCAAAAAAAAATGATGAATTTCTGACCTAAGATAATGGAAATAGGAGTAGAAAAGAAGGTATGATGGATAGGACTAATAACCAGGATAGACTTAGAAGGAATTGGCAACTAGTTTTACTTGAAGAATGAGGGGGAAAAAGTGGATGATAAAAGATTTGAACTTCAATTTCTGGGGAAATGATAAGAAAAATAAGGTAGTCAAAAGGAGATGGTGATTTGAGGAGGTTTGAAAGGTGATTGTTTGGTTTGGGGTATATATTGGAAGTGCCCATTTTGACAGTAAGCTGTTCAACAGTAAGCTGGAAATACAGACTGCATCTTGGGAGAAAAAGCTAGAGCTGGATCTTAGAAGTTGGCTCTAGAGAAGTGTAGTTGAAGCCAGTAAGTGTAGTTGAGATTGCCAAGAAGAATGTTGTGAAGAGAAAAGGCTGAAAATAAAACCTTGGAGACAACCCAAATTTAGATGATGGGAGGGTCCACAAAGGAAACAGCAAGAGACAGAATGAAAGAACCAGGATAGTTCATAAGAATCAAGAAAGAAAAGTATCTCAAGAAGAATTGGGTTCAAATGCTTCAGAAGGGTTGAGAAGTATTAAAAAAAAAAAAATGGACATTAAGAAATACTGACCCCTTCAAGAAATTAGTTTCACAGAGAATTTGAGACTGAGTGGGGAAAGGACTTAGCAAAGGGCTTTTTTCTTTTTTGGTTTTCTTTTTCCTTTTTTTTTTTTTTTTTAAATAGGAAAACTTGAGTGTGTATTAATAAGGGAAGGAGCTAAGGAAAGATGAGAGGATGAACAGTGAATGTCCTGAGAAGTAAAGTTTTGTTCAAATTTTTATTAGAAATATTGATACTCTATGATGTGAACTATCTGAAACAAGGGAACAAAGATGTTTATGACACATTCTCATTCATTTTCTCTTTGTCTTCTGTTTCTAGGATCTTCTCCAGCACAGTGAATTCACTGATCCTGAGGTAGCAATTTTACTTATTCACAACCTGTTGGCATTAGTGGAAAAGCTACATAGAGCAGAAATAGTCCATGGAGATTTGGGTCCTAGGAGTCTGATACTTGGAAACAGGTGGGTCATTGTTCTTTGTAGTGTTTCACACCAGCCCTTCCTTCAGACTCAGAATACTTGCAACATCTTTTGATGAACATGAATGCATTTAAGAATAAAATTTCTGTTTCCTAACAGTCAGTGATGGTTGGAAACAATTAAGAAAAGAAATTTAGAGAGGAATTTATTTGAGACTACCACCTATAGCTTATAGGTTTGGTTTTGTTTCTGACTGATGTTAATATCATCTTTTGAGTCTTCCATCGAGAAGAGGAAAACAATTTTGGCCTTATCCCCAAATAAATGCCACTATTGAGCAATCGGTAGAACCCTAATTTGTGGGAAGGATGTTGACTTTGGTGCCTTTGGATTTTTAAATATACTAGATATTATGAACTATATAGAAGGGAAAGGGGCCAGAAAAACCTTCCGTTTTGTACCTGTATCTATATGCTGGATATCTAGTGAACCCACAATATCTTACTCTAGATCACAAAACCTGAGAATGAAGTAGGCAATGCCTACTCATCCTATCTGGCCGTACAAGTCAGCTAGGACTGCTAACAACAATTGTAACTTTCTACAGCTCTCCTTGGGAAATGTGGCATTTGATCTTGGGCCTGGTCAAGGAAATTCTCCCCAAGCCACCAGGGGGCATCAGTAAAATACACAGAGATTTGGATCCATAAGAAAACTTAACCTCATAAAGCCTAGGCCTTTTTTTCAATTCTTAAAGTGTTTGGGAAAACTCTAATAGATAGATAGATAGATAGATAGATAGATAGATAGATAGATAGATAGATAGATAGATAGATATGTATATGAATCATGTAACCATGGGAAAATATTCTAAATCAATTAAATAAAATTTTTCAAATAAAAAAATAAAGATAGCCTTTCCTGGTTTAAGTGAAATGTATGCAATTGAGACTAGTTATAAAGGCAAATTATTTGAGAGTACATTATTTCCTAACTATCTAAAGAGAAGAAAGCAAATTGGAGGTGAAATATGGTTGGTTCTTTTGTTTCAGGGGTTAATAAGTACTTTTGAGTTATCATGAAAGCGTCTCTATTTAGTGAGCAGATTTATACCATAAGATAGATAAGATCCAAATACATAATTATTACTTAGTTAAATGCTGAGACCCAATAAGATAAATCTTTATTTCTAGGAAAATGTGTTAGGTGAGGACAAAGATGGATAAACAGTGTCAAATTAGTAGAAAATCCAGGTTTTTTCTCAGTGTGAGCATCTGAAACTTTCATTTCATCTAACTCCCAAAGTGGGCGCCACATTCCCCTGGTGGGTGCTGCAGCGATCCAGGGGAGCAGTGATGGCCACAGGTGCATTTATCTCTCCAATTAATTGCTATTAAAATTTTAAAAAATTAATTTCCAGGGGGCTAAGTAATATATTTTCTGGAAAGGGGGCACTAGGCCAAAAAAGTTTGGGAACCACTGATCTAACTCAATGTTAAGAAGAACAGCTTCCTATTCTTTCTGGATAATTTCAAGGAGGAAAAGTATGAACAGTTTTTAGAAAGCACAATCTGATTGCTGTGAACACAACTATAGCTTGCCTTGTATATACATGCTCATTTCCTCATTTATCACAACTTTTAATCAGTATGTGATATTTGTTGTCATGCATGAGAGCTAAGGTCCACACACCACTGCCCCCATTGCCTGTTGTGCTGTAGCCACTCAGTAAAAATGTTTCCAAATAACTGTGAACTAGTTTGAGTATACCTTCTGAAATGGTTTCCCTAGTGTCCTCTTTGTCCAAGTAACACTTCCCTCTTCATTGGAGTACTACTCTTGCAGATTCTGAACTAACCATTGGAGGGGGCCATAGGCATGGCTAAGTAACTGCAATACAGGTTTTGTTTTGTTCTAGTCTGTTTTTTCCCCAAAGCAACTGGGGATGATATAACTTAACACTTTTTCTTCCTTTTGGAATCCATGCTTAGGATTAACAATACCTGTATCTGTAATGAAAATGACCAGGCTTTGAAAATTGTGGACTTCTCCTACAGTGTAGACCTGAAGGCACAGCCAGATGTTCCTACCTTACAAGGCTTTCGCACTGTACAGATCCTAGAAGAACAAAAAATTATTGCTAACTGTGTTTCTCCTTACCAAGTAAGTGTATAACAGTCCCAGACAAAGGTGGTGACGGCTTCTTGGGTCCTTCCTCTTCTGAGCATGCTGTAAAAAGCTGTATTTATCTCTGTCCGTGTATCCTGCTTTTTTGTATATCTTATAAAGTAAAATATTCTAGAGCTGTGTCATTATTTCACTAAGGAATACAATGCTACAGACTCCTCCTTCCCCACAACCCTCTCCCTACCAGTACAGACAACAAGTGAGAGTGAGTTCTTCTTTCAGCTGCCAATTAGTAGTCATGTGACCACGGTCAAGACACAGCTTCTGAACTTTCATTTCCTTACTTATAAAATGAAAGCAATCTTTGTTCTTGCCTCAAAGGATTGTTGCAGAAGACCTAGTGAGTATATGAAAGTATCATGGAAATAGGATAATAAGAATAAAATGATAAACAAATTTGTTCATAATTAATGTACTAACTTATATCTTACGAATGATGTATATTTCTTCTAGGTGGCAGCTGGCATACATATAAATTGCCTGGAATGTAAGACTAGGTTTGTCAGTTTAAGTTATTAGGGGAAACTGTCACTCTGGTTCCAGGAATTCCCAAGAGCCAAAGTTTTTGCCTCCTCTGTGGGCAGGGAACACCAGAGAGAATCTGTGACAGTTGGACTTAACAGAATTTCAAACTCCTCGGGTCTCACAGAATTCCTAAGCAAGACCTTAGCTCCAAGTTCCACCCAAGGTAGTCTGACAGTCTGACAGGATTCACACTTACCAAACTCTTAATTAAAACCCCAAATCTATTTTCCCCTAATAATTATTTGTCCTTTTCATAAGGCCATTTCCTGGAGTTGTTCCTGCTGGTCAATTCTGTGGAGAGGACAATCAGATCTATCTTTTTCTCTCTCCTCTTCCTTCCGCCTCTCTCTCTTTCTCCTCTTCCCTCCCTCTCTCTCTGTCTTTCTCCCCCCCTCTCCTTCTCTCTGTCTCTCCTCTTGCTCTGTCTCTCTCCTTCCCCCCTTTTTCTCTCTCTCCATCCCTCCCATTCTTTCTTTCTTAGCATCAACACTTGAGAGAGAAGGGCAAAGGCTAGGCTAAGTAACTTGCTGAAGATCACACAGCTAGAAAGTATCTGATGCCAGATTTGAATCCAGGTCCTCCTGATTCTGGGCCTGATGCTCTATCTACTATGCTATCTAGCTGCCCTTCAGTCAAGTATTTCTTAAGCACTTACTATGTGTTAGGCACTATGCAAAGCATTGACAATACAAGGGTAAAGAATGAGGCCATCTTTACGTGCAAGGAACTTATATTCTAATAAGAATGAGAAATACCTATAAAAAATAGCATAAATATAAGATCATTTGATGAGTAAAGAACTAGCCTTAGACTGCTGAAAAAGAGATCATGAAATGGACTTAAGCACCTCAATATCAATTTTCAAACTTTTCCTTTATTAGCTGCCATGGTAATTAATGGGGAATTACTTTAGCTGATGGACTCTTTTGCTCATTTCAGGTAGACCTGATTGGTATTGCTGATTTAGCACATTTGCTATTGTTTAAGGATCATCTGCAGGTTGCCTGGGATGGTTCCCAATGGAAACTCCTCCAAAGCCTTTCCAAGTAAGTATTACCAAATTAACTTGTCTCTAGCTCTTTCACTCTCATAGATAGGTGATCTCAGGCAAGTTACCTAAACTCTTTAGGCCTAGTCTTCTCTTTTAAAACAAAAATAACACTCCATTACCCATCTCATAGGACTCTTATAAGGATTATATGAGATAGTGTGTGAAAAACTTGTCTTTATATAACAGACGTGAACATTTCAATATATAGAGTGCAGAAAAAGCATTGTCAGTCAGTAAACATTTATTAAGTGACTGATGTGTGGCCAGAGAA
Organism: Gracilinanus agilis; assembly: GCF_016433145.1. NCBI lineage: Eukaryota > Metazoa > Chordata > Mammalia > Didelphimorphia > Didelphidae > Gracilinanus > Gracilinanus agilis. Next base: position 529,804,741 of record NC_058131.1, on the reverse strand, counting down.
AATGCCTGCAATTGAAGCATAGTGTCTTGTTCCATGGAAGAGCAAGGAGGCCATTGTTACAGGATTGAAGGGGTAGGTGGTAGGTGGTAAGGTGTAAGAATATTAGAAAGGTAGGAGAGGGCTGATTATGAAGGGCTTTGAATGCCAAACAAAGCATTTTTTGTTTGATCTTAGAGGTAATAGGGATCCACTGGAGTTTATTGAATAGTGACATGGTCAGACCTGTGCTTTAGGAAAATCACTAGTGGGGAGAGACTTGAGGCAGGCAGACACACTAGCAGGATATTGCAGTATTCCAGGCATGAAGTGATGAGGGTCTGTGATGGCAGGATCAGAGGAGAGAAGGGGATGTCTGTGAAAGAGATGTTGCACGGGTGAAATTGACCGGCATTGGCAGCTGATTGGCTATAAGGGGTGAGAGATAGGGTAGAAACTCAAAGATGACACTTGGTTGCATGGCAAAGTGGTGATGTCCTCAACAGTCATAGAAAAGTTAGGAGGCAGGGAGGGATTAAGGAGGAAGAGAATGAGTTCAGTTTTGCACATATTGAATTAAGGATATCTACTGGACATCTAGTTTGAGATATCCCAAAGACAGCTGGAGATGGGAAACTGGAGGTCAGCAGAGAGGCATGGGCTACTTTATTATTCCCTCCTCTTCCCTTTGCATGGATTTATGATAGCAAAAGATATGACTCTAGCATCTTGACAAACTTATATTATCATTTCCTCTTTTCATTTTTGGCATCCAAACTCTTTTGACATATATTCTCTTACATCTTAGTGCAAAATAGTTCTATTGGCTAACCACAAAAAGAATCTTGATTGAATTCTGTTACATGTCTAACCCTACTGAAAACGGCTTTGTGTGTTTTTAGGCTAACAAACAGTGATTTGTGGAGCAAGTTCTTTGGGAGAATCCTAAATGCCAGTGATGAGTCCACCGTGTCTGTTCTAAGAGAGCTTAAAGAAGAAACAAGTAGGGTGTTTGATGACTCTTTTCAAAATCAGTTGGACAAAGCTTTATGGAAAGTGGAAAAGTTAATCAACTCAGGGGCTTTGCTCTCCCAACCTGTCTAGCATAGCAGTTACTGTCTCTCATTCTCCTCCCTAGAGATAAGGTTGGCTTTTGTGGAAAATGTGAACTGTAATATGATTTACTTTAGGGCATATTCTGTTGCACTGATTAACACTTTAGGCCTTTTTTTTTTTTTTGTAGACTATACTCCTAGCTATCTGGTATTTTTTTGGTACAATGATGTTACCAGAATTGGCCTTCTTTAGAACTTTTTTAAAGAGCTATTTTGTTCTAAAACTGCATTAGGGATGCCTTTTACCTGACCCTCACGAGGATTTCTCTGTCCCTTTTACCTTAATGATCATTGTTTGTTTTGTAAACAATAAAATTTCATTTGGTAATTCTCAGGAGTTTGAATTTGGCTTTTACTGGATAAGAAAATCTAAGACATAGCTTTGAAGGTCATTGATATTCTGACCGTTATAATTTATAAATTGGAAGTCAATATGGAAAACATTGATCTTGAAGTCAATAGACCTTGATTGAGTCCTAGCTCCAACATGCAAAGCACTTACTCTTTCTGTTTTCTCATCTATAAAATGGTAGTAATAGTGTCAACATAACCTACCACACAGGGTGTTGTGAGGAAGTACTTTGTAAAAGTTAAAACCAACATAAAAGTGGGCTTTTCATTATCACTGCCCCAGGCTGTGAATTTCAGTGGTAATTTGTACTGCTTCCAGTCTTAGGAAGTATCTGTAATGCCATACTGAAGTTATAGATAGAAAACACATTGCATAAAGCTCAACTTCTTAAATTTTACCAAAAAGTCTTAGTAAAATCCCCTTAATTTACCCCCTGCCGATCTCAATATTGACTTCAATTTTCATTGACATAAAACCTAGGTATGCTGTTGTTTTGAAACTATAGTTTGGGGTTGTGGTAGAAATAGTTGATTTTAAAACAAAAATCAGCAACTTTATAGAAATGTCTCATTTTTCTGTATAGGAGTGGGTGGCCTTGGAATGGAAATTTTTACTGTGAAAGAGATGTGGGTAATTTTAGCTTCTGGGCCATTTTGTGGGTAGGACAGGTATAGATGGGATCCACTAGGCTTTTCCTCTTATTATTTCCAGTGCCTTCTACCAAGATAGATACTTAATGTTTGGTGAATCAAAGATCCACTACTCCTTTGCCTCCAAGGCTGCCCATCTAGGCTTGCGTGACAGCTCACACAACTTGGATGAGATGGGAATCACTAATAATATCCCTTTTAGTCAGATTGAGAGCCACCAGACCCATCCCCATCCGCCACCCCCACTGTCTTCTGACCCAGTGATATAACCTAAGAACTCCTGGGACTTGTTATCCATCTCTGAACCTTAGGACTGGTCAGCCCTGACATCCACTCTTGTCATGTGTTGTCTCTCCCAATTAAGAGTGTGAACTCATGAGGATAAAGACTGTCTTGCCTTTTCTATTATGCATCCTTAGCATTTAGCCCTGTACTTGGAATATAGTGAAATGCTTAATTAATACTTTCATTCATTGCATTGGGACACTAGGATTTGGACAGCTAAAAGACAACATGGATGCGTGGTCCATTAGGGGCAAAGAGAGAGGGCAGAGTTCAGTTTCTGCCAACTTTATAGTTTTGCCAGAGCCCTAACAAAATCTCATGTACCACTATTGTTGATAATTGGAACAATAACAACTCTTTATTATATGCATAGTAATTACTAGAAAAGTCAAAATTTTCTATCTACCTGATCTAGAAGTAATTTAAGAATACATGCATATAAATATGTTTATAGAGAGATTTTAGGTGCTAAAAAGATGGCTTGTTCCAGACCTAATGCATATATTTTTTCACATTGGCTTTCTCTTTACTGATAAAACTTTACATTTGCATACAGCCATTTCAGTGTTCTCCAAAAAGCTTTTTTATTGTTCCTCATACCTCAATCAATTAGTTTTAGGAAAAGAACATTAAATTTTCAAACAAGCATAAATCCCAACTGCCACTTAGTACTTGTGTACTGATTAGCTTTGACCTCTTAATTTCTCAGTCTCAATTTCCTAATCTGTAAATTTGAGAATTTAGATTGGATGATTTCAGAGGCTCCTCCTACTTTTAAATCCTATGGTCCTATGAACTGTTTTGATACGTTAAGTCGCCCTGTTAAAAAGCAAATATAGATTACCTCCTTAGAGAAGTTTAGCTGCCATCTGGTGAATTTTTAAAAAATAATTACTTTTTTATTCTGAACTTAAATACCATAAAAAAAAGCATTTATTTATGCACAGAACACAAAGAAGAAATTCTATATGGAAGAGTGAATCTGTACTGCTTGTTGTTGTTTTTTTTAAGGTATATGATAAATTCTACACATTACTTTTAAAACTGCCCTATACATGAGAACAAGATTTTTGGACATGGCCAATAAGGGAATTTGTTTTGCTTGACTATGCATATTTGTTAGAAGAGTTTTATTTGGTTTTTTATTTTCATTAGGGAAAGGAAAAGGAAGAGGCAAAGAAACTATTAGATTGAGAATTATATTTTTTAAACCTTTACTTTCTGTCTTAGTCATAACTCTAAGACAAGGGCTAGGCAAAGGGGGTTAAGAAACTTGCCCAGGGTCACACAGTTAGGAAGTATCTGAGCCCAGATTTGAATTTCATTCCTCCTGATTCCTGGTTTGGCACTCTACTGGGCCACCTAGCTTGCCCCTATATATGTATTTTTCTCCCTTTTGTTTGTAACTTCCTTCCGAACCTCCATTTGTTCTCTTCCCTGCAATTTAAAAAATATATATTTCAGAGGCTCTTTTTTGGTGGGGGCATCACTATTGCTACCCATTAACCCAGTTAAAAGAGACCTACTTCCCTGTGCCCTTCTGTCTTAGAGTTGTTAGTAAGAAGAGGGAGCCAAGATGGCAGAGGAGGTGCACAGACCCATCTTATTTCTATCACATTACCCTCCAAACAACTATGATATAATGCCTCAAAATGAATTCTGGAGCAGCATAACCCATAAAAAGATGGGTGAAAGAATTTTTCAGTGACCTATTGCACCAAGGTGGAAGTCAAGTGCAAAGTAGCACCCCAAAACAGGCCCCACATTGGTAATAGGCCTTAGGGCAGCTGAATCAGCAACAAAGGCTTCTGGAGCTCTCAGCCACAGCTGGTAAAGGAGAGTGGGGTCAGAAACTGCTCAGAAGGAAATTACAGGGGGTCCCTTAGCAGGCTCTAGGTGCTACCTTGTTGAATTGCTCAAATGCAGATCAGGTCACAGTTCTGGGTCTTGGTCTCAGGGTGAGGAAGAGTACTAGCACACATCGGTGTTTACAGCCACAGGGGAGTAGGGGATCTTGGACACAGTTCCAAGGCAGAAAAGAGTGCTCATGGTTGCTCACAGGCTGGGAGAGTATTAAACACACCTTTCCTTATATCATACCACTTTGGAAGAATTGCAGAGTTAGCTTTGAAGGCAGCTGCACAAAGAACCTTTAACTTGGAATAGTGCCCAACTTTAACAGTTTTTTTAACAAAAGAAAAAGGCTGGAAAATGAGCAAAGAACAAAAAAAGAAACTCAACATAGAAAATTATTTTGGTGACAAAGAAGACCAAAACACTAACTCAGGAGACAAAGTCAAAACTACTGTATCCAAAGCCTCTAAGAATATGAATTGGTCTCAAGCCCAAAAAGAATTATGGGAGAAACTCAAATTTTAAAAACCTAGGAGGACAAAAAAAATCTGGAAAAAATAATAGGCAAATTGAAAAAAAAAGAGAGAGACCCAAAAATCCACTGAAGACAACTCCTTAAAAGGCAGAATTGACCATTGGAAAAAGAGGTTCAAAAATTCACTGAGGAAAAGAACTCTTTAAAAAGTAGAATTGGTCAAATGGAAAAAAGTATATAGCTCCCTCAAGAAAAATCATGCCTTTGGGCTGACGGGGATAGTATTGGGATGTAGATGCTAAACGATAACTCTAGTCCAACTATCAACAATATGGAATTAGGTCTTAATGATACATGTAAAACCCAGTGGAATTGTGCATCGGCTTGGGGGGGGAGAGAACATGAAATATGTAACTATGGAAAATATTCAAAAGAAAAGATTTATAAAAAAGAAAATCATGCCTTAAAAATTAGAATTGGACAAGTGGAAGCTAATAACTCCATGAAGCATCAAAAAATTAAAAGAATGAAAGATGAAAATGTGAAACAGTTCTGTGGAAAAACAACCAACCTGGAAAATCCAGGAGAGATAATGTAAGAATTACCTAAAGTACTACCTAAAGCCATGATTAAAAAATAAGTAAATAAAAAGGATTGGACATCTTTCAAGAAATGTTTGAGGAAAACTGCCCTGATATTCTATTTTTTACCAGAGAATAAAATAGAAATTGAAACAATCCACTGATCATCAGGAATATTGTCACCAAATTCCAGAACTTCCAGATCAGGGAGAAAATATTGCAAGTAACCCAAAGAAACAATTTAAATATCATGGAGCCAACAGTCAAAATAACACAAAATTTAGCTACTTCTACATTTAAGGGTCAGAGGGCCTGCAATATGATATTCCAGAGGGCAAGGGAGCTAAGACTTCAACCACAAATCATCTTACCTAGCAAAATAATACAATCCTTCAGGAGAAAAAAATGATATTCAATGAAATAGAGGACTTTAAAACATTCCTAATGTAAACAGCAGAGCCAAATGGAAAATTTGACTCTCAAATACAAGAATCAAAAGAAACATAAAAAAGTAAACAGGAAAGAGAAATTTAAAAAAAATTCAGTATGGTTAAACTGTTTACCTACCTACATGGGTAGGTGATTCTTGTAACTCATAAGAATGCTATTATTATTAGCTCAATTAGAAATAGTACGTATAGACAGAAGTGAAGAGTGTGAGTTGAAATTGATGGGATGATATCTAAGAAAAGGGGTGAGAAAGTGATGCATTAGGAGAAGGGAGAAATAGATTGTGGCAAATTATCTCACATAAAAGAGGCACGAAAGAGCTTTTACAGTGGAGAGGAAGATGGTGAAGATGGGGGAAGGGGAGCACTTGAACCGTACTCTCATGAATTGGCCCAAATAGGGAAGAACATAATCAATTGATTATAGAAATGTATCTTACCCTACAGGAAAGAGGAGGAGGGGATAAGAGAGGGGAGAGGTTGATAGAAGAGAAAACAAGTTAGGAGATGTGGTAGTCAAAAGCTTTTGAGGATGAACAGAATGAAGAGAAAGATAAATGGGGTGGGGAATAGGATGGAGAGTAATGCACAATAATCATAATGGTAAAAAAATAATTTTAATAATTCTCTCTACTAAAGATCTAATTTCTCAAATACATAAAGAAATGAGTCATTCATTCCCCAATTGATATATGATCAAAGGCTATGAACAGGTAGTTCTCAGACAATAAAACTCTAATCAAGTGAAAAATTGATGTAAACCACTATTAATTAGAGAATTCCAAATTAAAACAACTCCAAGGTACCATCCCAATACCTATCAGATTGGCTATTATGACAGAAAAGGAAAATGACAAAACTTGGAGGTGATGTGGGAAAATTGACCCACTAATGCACTGATCCAACCTTTCTAGAAAGCATTTTGGAAGGGCTATAAAACAGTACATACCCTTTGACCCAGCAATACCATTATTAGGTTTGTATCCCAAAGATATTTTTTAAAAGGGGGGGAGGAAGACTTAAATGTGCAAAAATATTTAAAGGGGGCAAAGAATTGAAAAATGAGAGGATCCCCATCAAAAATGGCTGAGTAAGTTATAGTTTATGATTGTAATGGAATACTATTGTGCTGTGAGAAATGATAATTTGGAGGAACTCAGAAAAACCTGGAAAGATTTAGATGAACTGAAAACGAGTGGAATAAGCAGAACATTTTACACAGCAACAGCAATACTGTACAATGAACTGTGAATAACTTAGCTATTCTCAGCAATACAGTGATCCAAAACAATCCCAAAGGACTAAAAAATGCCATCTGTTTTCAGAGGAAGGACTGATGAAGTCTGAATCCAGACCAAAGCAAACTTTTTTCACTTTCTTAAAATTTTTTTTGTCCATTTCCTCCCACAAATGAACTAATATGGAAAAATGTTTTACATGATTGCATATATGAAATCTATCAGATTGCTTACCATCTCAGCTAGGGCATGGGGGATGGGGTTGAGGGAGGGTTTGGAGAGAATTCAAGACTCATTTTTTTTTAATGTTGTAAACTTTATGTAATTGTGAGATGAGGATGACAATTTATTTTAGAGTCATTACTAAGAAAATTAAGAGGTTTTGGGGTTTTTTTTAACGCCAAGAGAAAGAGGGGGAAAATGACCTTTGCAACAAATTAGGATAGTCAAGCAACATAGTCAAGCTACATAGTAGTTGGGTCCAAAAACATATTTTATGTCACTGTTCCTTATGTCCATCTTTTTGTCAGGGTCAGCACCAGGCTTCATCACAGATTCCCTGGAGACATGATTAGTCATGAAATTGAGAAACATTCTCAAGTCAATGAAAAGTTAAGAAGGCCCGAGTTCAAACTCTGCCTCGGAAACTTAATGTTTCTGCAACCCTGGGCAAATCATAACCTCACAGTTCTTCAGTTTGCTCATCTGTAAATGAAGATAACAATAGTGCCTACTTCATAGGGTTATTGTAAGAATCAAATGAGATAACAAATATGAAGAATTTTGTAAATCTTTAAATCTATAATCATTTATTAAGTCCCTACTATGTACCAGGCACAAAAGCAAAAATGAAATAACTGCCTTCAGGCAAGATAAAACCATCAAGAATTATTCATTTATACAAAATAGATATTAGATAATTTTGGTGTTAGGGCATTAACAATCAAGAAAAGCCTCACATTGAACTCCTTGGAGGTTTTCATTTGAAGATCTCTTTCAGGAGATAATCATTGGTTTCTTTCCATTTCTATTTTGCCCTCAGGATCTAAGAGATTATAACTTCTTGAAATAAAATGTCTCTCTTTTTTATCATGGTTTTCAAGTAGTCCAGGAATTCTAAAATTATTTCTCCTTGATCTATTTTCCAGGTCAATTGCACCTTCCCCCATGAGATATTTCATATTTTCTCCCATTTTTTTTCATTCATTTGTCTTTGTTTTATTGTTTCTGGAAGTCTGTTAGAGCCATTAGCTTCCACTTGCCCAATTCTAATTTTAAGGAATTATTTTTTTCAACAAGCTTTTGTACCCTGTTCTTCCATTTAGCCAATTCTGTTTTAAAATAATTCTTTTCTTTAGTGAATTTTGTGCCTCTTTTGCCAGTAGACAAATTTTGTTTTTTAAGATGTTATTTTCTTTGTGGGTTTTTTGTGCCTCTTTTACCAAGCTGTTAATTCTCACTTTAAAAAAAGAAATAAAGTGGGGCAACTGGGTAGCTCAGTGGATTGAGAGCCAGGCCTAGAGACAGGAGGTCCTAGGTTCAAATCTGACCTCAAACACTTCCTAGCTGTGTGTCCCTGGGCAAGTCACTTAAGCCCCATTGCCTAGCCCTTACCACTCTTTTGCCTTGGAGCCAATACACAGTATTGATTCCAAGACAGAAGGTAAGTGTTTAAAAAATAAATTAAAAATAAAAAAGAAACAACTCTTACCTTCTGTCTTAGAATCAATACCGTGTATTGGTTCCAAGGCAGAACAGCATTAAAATGTAGGCAATTGGGGTTAAATAATTTGCCCAGGGTCACAGAGCTAGGAAATGTCTGAAACCAGAATTGAACCCAAATCCTCCTGACTCCAGGCCTGGCGTCTCTCTCCACTGTGCTCTCTAGCTGCTTCTCACATATGCTTCTATATGTGCTATATCCTCCTACTATAAGGGAAGTTCCTTAAGGGCAAAGATTTTTTTTTTTATCTGTGGCTTGTATGAAGTAGGCACTTAATAATTGCTTCTTATATTGAATAAGGGAATTGTAGCATAAACTTTATTCAGCTGTTTCAACATTCAGAAACACCTAGTTAAGCAGGAGGCGCTTAGTCACACAGTTTTGTGTTTGGCTCATGTATCTGTTTTGCTTCTTCCTTCTCTCTGATATGGTAGAAAGAGTTGCCTCCACACCCTCCAATGGCAGGGTTCCAGGGCGGCTGGTTCAGCCTGTGGTTCCATAGTTGGGGCCAATAGCGATGGCAAATGGGAGAAGGGAGATTCAGAAAAAGGAGGACCAATGGTCTAGAGAATATGAAGAGCCAAATGGACTTTGAGTGAGGAGGGAGATCAATTTTTAAATCTGCCCCAAATAAACACAAACAAGAATTTTGAGTTCAGCTTAAGGAACACCAGAATAAAACCACTCCCAGAGTATTGAAATAGATTCCAGCAAGAGGCCTGGAACAGCCTCGGGCCAATTTGCCTCCTGTAACTAAATTCTGAGCAGGCATGCAGCTTTTAAAAAAGAATGCGGTTTTTCCCTGTTACCATTCATTTATCTGTACAGTGAAGTCATTTGAAGAAAGAATATTAAAACTCATGTGAACTTTCACGTCAATAAAAAACGCAGTGAGAAAAAGAAGGGGAAAAATTCTACTGGGAAAAAAATCTTTGTATCTCATATGATTTTTTTTTTACCCTTACCTTCCATCTTAGAATCAATACTGTGTATTGGCTCCAAAGCACAAGAGTGGTAAGAGTGGGCAATGGGGGTCAAGTGACTTGCCCAGGGACACAGCTGGGAGGTGTCTGAGGCCACATTTGAGCCCAGGACCTCCCATCTCTAGGTCTGGCTCTCAATCCACTGAGCCACCCGGTGCCCCCCCACCACCAGTTATCTCTTGTACCAGCCCCCACAGTTATCTCAAGGGCTGAGCCTACAGATTCTTTATCCGAGTATCCACCATGAGATTCGATTCCAGTGCCAGGCACCTGGGAAGCACTCAGATGTTTGAATGAAATGAACCATCAACATCAGTCACAGGTTTATGAATTCCGGGTGCTGTCATGCGTGAGGTACCCGGAAAGGCCAGAATCCCTAATCTCCCATTCTCACGACCAGCGTCATTTGTTTTTGACACGTTCTGGGAGTCCGTGGAGGGGAGACCTGCTCTAAAGGCTGCAGGACTGCCGGGTGACACATCCCTTCCACCTTCTGTTTTTCCCTTTTGAAAAAAATTCCACTTCTTATAGCCAGATAATGGCAAAAATCAGAATCCATAACCAGGTCCCTCAACTCGCAGTGCATTGCTCATGTCGCCATGCTGATGATTACAGCCTACCCCCTACCCCTCCAAGCGACCTTCAGATGCCCATAAAGGCGTATCTCATTCCAATCTGTGTCGGGGCTCCCACTTTCTAAGGAGCTTCCTTCCTCTCCCCCCACCCAGATGGGCTCTAAATAGAAGCACTAAACCCCTCTTTATAGGAGGTTACCATTCTGCAAAATTAACACACTTTATTAAACCACTTGATATGATGGTTTCATCATGGAGCCGAAGGGAACTTTGCCCCTCGTAATCGTCTCTGCCCCGTGATGCCAAGCGCTAGGCTGGCCTTTCGAGATCAACGGCAAAAAGATCAGGAAGCAAATACCCAGCCAAATAGGTGAACATTAAAATGAGTAGATGGTAGTAGAGAAGAAAAGAAACAGGAATCTCGTCATTGATAAGAGACTTGTCGGAGAGCATTTCTTTCTTTTTTTAAACCCTTACCTTCCATCTTAGGATCAATTCCGTGTGTTGGTTCCAAGGCAGGAGAACACTAAGGGCTGAGCAATGAGGGTTAAGTGACTTGCCCAGGGTCACACAGGAAGTATCTGAGGATACATTTGAACCCAGAACCTCCCGTCTCTAGGCCTGGCTCTCAATCCACTAAGCCTCCTACCTACCTCCTCAATAAGCATTTCATAAACATTACTGAAAAATACAAAAAGTGTGTATAAATGGATATTCTGAACCTTGGACTGCATCCCCCAGAAGTCCCTTAGTATTTCTCAAAATTCCCTTTAATCTTGCCTGCACGTTTGTGTGGTCACGTTATTGTTTTATAAGTTCTGTAGCTCCTCCTTCTTTCTCTTTTACTCTGGCGAGTGGGCTGGTTAACACCCTTTTAGTTAGCTTTTTATGTTAGTTTATTATTAATAAAACTATAAAAATGTAATATTCAGTTATTGGATATTAATTTTAAAATCCACAAGTGAAAAACACAGTCCTTGTCCTCAGGATTGCCTACCAATGGGGAAAAATAATGGGCAACTAAAGGTTTCCTGAAACACATTTAATTTGTAGGTTTTTCTGTGGCATAAGATCAAGAATATCTTCCTGATGCAAAGAATGATTAGGAGCCATCATTAGACTCTTTGAAAGTAATAGATAAAAGAGGCTGCTGGATAACACAGTGGATAGAGCACCAGACCTACAGTGGGGAAGACCTGGATTCCAATCTGGCCTTAGACATTTCTTAGCTATGTGGCCCTAGGCAAGTCATTTAACCCCCAATTGCCTGGCCTTTACTGCTCTTCCGTCTTAGAATTGATATTAAGACAGAAGGTAAAGATGGGGGAGAAAAGAATGAAGAAATGAAAGAAAAAGAGAAGGGGAGGAAGGAAGGAAGGAAGGAGGAGGGAAGGAGGGAAGGAAGGCAGGCAGGCAGGCACTGGAAAACTATTTGGAATTAGGCAAAGAAAGTGATGAAAATGTTCATATGCTTTGACCAAGAGATTCCACTCATAGGCAATAAGCCCCAAGGAGGTCGATGTCAGAAAAAAGAAAGACTCCCTACACCCCCAAATATTTCTAGCAGCCCTTTTTGTAGTAGCAAAGGGCTAGTAACAACATTTCTTTATGCTTCTCTGTTGAGGAATGGCTAAACAGACTGTGGTACAGGAAAGTAATAGAATATTACTTTACTGTAAGAAATTAGGACAAATAATAAATAAGGACAAAAGAGAGATCCATGAGAAAATTTCTATAGACTGACACAGGGTAAAGTAAGCAGGACTAGAAGAACAACGTACCGTGACTTCTCCGATGGTAAATGTCAGAAGAGTATTGAATGGAAACAGAATGATGGGGAATTATAATGAACAAAATTGTCTCCAAAGAGTCGGTAAGAGAAGGGTCTTCCCTCTGTTTCTTGGCAGAGATGGGGAACCATGAGGGCAGAATACTGCATATAATTTCAGATTTTCTATGTGTTGGTTAGTTTTGCTGAACTTAGAAAAAAATTATTTTATCGAGAGGAGGGAAATGAAGGAGACCGTGGAGCATGTAGGTGATAAGATGGATATTGGGACTGGATCTGTTGATCTAAGAAAATTCCAGAGGAAGAAGTTCTCTCTACCTATCTATGCAGGTTAGCATCTTTCATGCAATTTATAGACTTAAGAAAGTTGACTAGAATACTGAATGTTTAAGTGACTTATCAAAGGTCATCCAAGACTGTATGTGTTGTTGGTGGGAACCTGAACCCAGGTCGTTCTGACTCCAAGAATAACTCTCTCTCCCCTATTTCCTCATTCCTCTATCTATATACTACCATTACTCTGAAGCCAACACTCACGGAAACTCCTATGTCCGATAAAGAATCCAAATCATCCCATCGTGGCTTTTGAAAGAACAGCCACTGAATCCTGGAATCTAAGGATCAGAGATCAGTCATTTTGGGTAAAGGAGAAGAATCTACAAAGGCCATGGGAAGGGGGAGTGAGAGAATCAAAAGATTTGAACTTAAAAAGGTTGCTTTACAAGATCAGTCACTGTTCTCACAAGACTTCTTTACTTAGCTTTCTATTTCATCCATCTCATTTTAAAAATGAAATTGTTTACAAAGCAAACTTCCTTTCCACAAATAACTTTTGGCATCTCACTTACTGTGAACAGTGAGACTGAGTGTGGCTTCTGGTCTGCTTATTCTAGATCAGATCCTCTCGGATTTCAGGGAGTTAGTATGCTTTTTGAGGAAGGTTATTCTCTTTCGCTCTCCAAAAACTTTCATTAAAATAAAACCACTCAAAGAATTTATTGAACATATTTGTATTTCAAGTCTTGCCCTAAACTCATCTTCACTCAGTTCCATGGCCAAGACAACACCTTTTACCCCAGCCAGTCGCCCTTCAAATTCCTCTCTCTCCCTCTCTCTTTCTCTGTCTCTCTATCTCTTCATCCATCATCTAAAGATTGCTTAAGCAGGGGGCACTTGGGTGGCTCAGAAGATTAAGAGCCAGACCTAGAGGCGGGGGGTCCTGGGTTCAAATGCATCCTCAGATCCTTCCCAGCTGTGTGGCCCTGGGTGAGTCACTTAACCCCTATTCCCTAATCCTTATCACTCTTCTGCCTTGGAGCCAACACTTAGTATTGATTCCATGATGGAAGGTAAGGGTTTAAAAAAAAAAAAAAGTTGCTTAAACGGGATCATAACTAGCCAGCATTTAAATAGCATTCTAAGGTTTGCGCCTAAGTTATTCTCTCACTGGATCTTCACGACAGCCCTGTGAGGTCGGTTCTACTAATATTACTATTATTCCCATTTTGTAGATGGGGATCAGAAAGATTAAATGACTCTCTAAGTATGATAAATATATCAAAAATAAATGTTCAAGGGAGAATTTAAACTCAGATCTTCCAGACTCCCATCTAGAATTCCATCCACTATCCTACCAAACTCAATGGGATGAAAGATGGAACAAATCAACATAAATATCCCCTGCACTTGGGGAAAAACAAAACACACCCAAAAACTCCTGAAAGTGCTTGTTATGCTGCTGGGAAAATGGTCTTCTTTTGATTGGGGGATTTCATGTTCTAAGGATCACTTTCATTTTCTGAGATCACAAACATCTCGGGAGAGGGATGAGACCTTTCTTCTCTCACACGCTTACATTCCAAAGCGTTCCGGCTTCTCTTTTGGTTTTGGTGTTTTGTTTTGTTTTTTTCCTCAAAGAAGTTAAAGGCTGCAAGTGGGTTGGATGAACCGCCTGATGATATTCTAAACAAGCCTCAAGGCAAGAAGCTAATTCTGATAGATGGTTTACCAGACTGTACAACTCGGCACCCACCCACCCGAATTCTGTTTGTGAACAAACATGTCTAGTGGATTTGGGGAATGAATTCTAGTCTCTGTCTCTCCTCCCTCACTCACACACACACACACACACACACACACACACACACACACACACACACCCCTCAGCCTGACCCTATCAATCCTCTCTTCCAGAAAAGCGAGTGGTTCTCTGGCTCCAGCCCATTTCTGTTTGGAGTCCATTAGTCTTATCTGTAGCATCTTTTGCCTTCCAGTTTTTCTGATGTTCCATTCATCCTGCTAGGTCAGTGGTGTCCTTATTCTCTTGGGATCCAGTCTTACCTTCCATCTAAAATAGTGATTCCCTCAAAGTGGGCACCACCGCCCCCTGGTGGGTGCTGCAGCGATCCAGAGGAGCGGTGATGGCCACAGGTGCATTTATCTTTCCTATTAATTGCTATTAAAATGTAAAAAAAAATTAATTTCCAGGGGACTAAGCAATATTTTTTCTAGAAAGGGGGCAGCAGGCCAAAAAAGTTTGGGAACCACTGATCTAAATCGGTTTCCCCCCCCCCCCTTTGGACAGTGTAACAAATAAAATTAATATAGAGGGATACATTTTAAAATATTAGGGTTTTATTGAAAGCCATATTGATAATTAAAGCCATGTGCCTGATAAGACCTAATTCAAATGCTGTGCCATGCCTTTCCACCCGGCTTGCTTCAGCAGGAAAAGAGGAAGTAACTAATTCCATCTTGAGTCTTTATATCTTTCTTTACATAATTACACTTCCTGCCCACCTGTATTACGCAAGAGGAATCATGGGGAATGTAGTTTCAAGAGTTCTAAATGTCCACAGGAAGTTTAGATCAGGGACCTCAATATTAGTTCAAGGACTCCCAAATTTCCAATATCACCACAGTCAGTGGCATCTCAGAATATTCTGAAAATATTTGGTTGGGGGAAGAGGCTGGACCCCCTCCCAGCGTGGGAAACTCTCTTCTGTGCTTCTGCTCGGCATGTCATCTGGAACTAACACTCTCAGAGAGCTTCCCAGCCTGACCCATACCTAGTCAGGATGCATCAGGGGCAGAATTTCAGGCCGGATGATCCCGAGTCCAGGGCCAGCCCCGTGTCTGCCATACTAGGCTGCCTCTCTTGGAACATAGTTGAATAAAATAAAGCAATGGAATGTATTTGTGCCTCTACCGTATTCTGGGCAATCTGGTAGGTAAGTACCGTGTGTGTGCACGCACACACGTGTGTGTCTGCGTGTAAAACACAAAGAAATAGGATGATCCTCCCATGCAGTCAGTTGTAGCTCATTTCCAGTCCAATTGAGTAGACAGGAAGCAAACACTCAAACATATTAATGATGAAACAAATATCGTAAGGCAGTAGATAACAGTATCGAGCAAGTGATATATTCCTTGCCCCCAAGGCAGCCTCAGAAAGAGACAAAAGATGGGCTTTAGGGGGCGAGTGTGAGCCCCTAGATATCTGTCAAAGTCAAAAATCTCCACCAGGCAGCTGGTGGTGGAGTGGACAGAGAATTTCTCCTGGAATCAGGAAGTCCTGAGATCAAATATAGCCTCAGACACAGACTAACTGTTTCACTTTGGGCAAGTCACTTAACCTCTGCTTGCCTCAGTTTCCTCATCTGTAAAATGGGGCTCATAATAGCACCTACCTCCTGGGGTATTGTGGAATCAAATGATATTAGATTTGTGAAGTGCCTTGACACATAGTAAGTTCTTAATAAACACATATTCTCTTCTCCTTCCATGAGATTTTGAACCAAAGTTATCTTTTTTTTTTAAACCCTTATCTTCCATCTTAGAATCAATACTGTATATTGGTTCTAAGGCAGAAGACTGGTAACAGGTAAGCAATGGGGGTCAAATGACTTGCTCAGGGTCACACAGCATGGAAGAGTCTGAGGCCAGATTGGAACCTAGGACCTCCCATCTCTGGGTTTGACTCAATCCACGGAGCCACCCAGCTGCCCCTGAACCAAGGTTATCTTGATGGAAGTCTGTGTCCTATTTAAAGAAACATACTGGGAGTAAACTTCTGAGCAAATAGAATTTAATGTAAACATGCATTTCACATAAATCTAGGGTTTACAGGCATCCCTAGTATAGGCTGAGATCCTGAACTTGAACGGGGGGGGGGGGGGTAAGGCTAGATAGATAGATAGATAGATAGATAGATAGACAGACAGACAGACAGACAGACAGACAGACACAGACAGACAGACAGACAGACAGACAGACAGACAGACAGATAGATAGATAGATAGATAGATAGATAGATAGATAGATAGATAGATAGATAGATAGATAGATAGAAATAGAGATAGATCTAGACCAAAGCTAGATTTTACAACTTCAGTTTAGAGGAGGTTGGCCAAGTAGAGCCTTTCTTGGCAAGAAGATTGTTTTTCCCTTTCGAAGGCATGCCAGCCTCTTGCCAAGGTCTGCCAGGTGGGGTTTCTCCTCGGAAGGTCGGGTCTTCCCCAAAGGCCAGACCCCCTCTTGACAAGAAAGTCTGAGGTTTTCCTTAGCAAGAAGGTCCGGTCTTGTCACATCTCATATCCCTCTGTTCCATATATGGGAATTATCAGGCTAGCCAAGATTATTCTGTAGCTTCAGAGCCAAATGAGAAAACAGCCGCAGAAACTCCTGGATATATTCCAAGACACTGAAGGCATGCACAGACTTCCCTTGGCCAAAATATCTACAGAGAACTTTATTATTAATTTTTAAGCATACTACAGTTATTGATTACTGATTTCTCAAACTCGGTGACTTAATCAAGTAACAATGGAATTATTCCTTACTATTAAATCTATTATGATTACAATTTATCATTATAATACTAATTATCTATTAGGATTCCACAACGAGAATATAGTTATGTTAGAGGCACAAAACAATGAATATAAACTGAAAGTGCTTAATTGGATTCTCTTTTATAATCCCTATGTACCACAGTGCTCTATGCATCAGAAGGGCTCAAAAAGTAGTTGCTCAGCCTCACACACTTCCGAGCTGTGTGACCCTGGGCAAGTCACTTAACCCCCACTGCCTGGCCCTTACCGCTCTTCTGCCTTGGAATGAATACCTGGCATTGATTCTAAGATGGAGGGTTAGGGCTTAAAATTAAAAAAAAAAAATCACTATTTGCTCAGCAAAGGAATGATCCCACCTCTGGAAGGCCTTCATGGAGGAGGAAAAAGAGAAGGAAAAGGAATAATGAATAATTTAAACCCAGTAGGATTTGGGGAGAAATAGATAATGAGAAACATTGAGATCCTTCTAAATAATTTCTTAGTCTCTTTGGGAAAGAGCCTGGGATCTGTCTTCTTTTTTCTGAGTGGGCTTCCCCATAAATTAACTTACCAAATGCCTTCAGAGTAAAAAACTGAGATAAGATCATGAGGTTAGACCGTTGTCCAATCCATTTGGCAGATGAGGAAACTGAGGCCTAGAGAGGGTAAATAACTCGTCCAAAGGTCACAAGGGCAGTAAGTAGCAGGGCCAGAATTTTGAACTCAGGTTCTCTGGCCTCAAAATTAATATTCGTTCCACTAGACCACACTGTCTTTGTTTATTTTTTTTACTGAAAAATAAGCACCCATGTTAGCGGTTGGCCCTGGTCTCTGTGATCCAGAGTAGAGCCGGGCCTCTTCATCCTTTTTTGGGCCATGGACCCCTCCAGCAGTCCAATGAAGCCCACAGATCCCATCCCAGAATCGTGTTTTTAAACGTATAAAATAAGATTATAACAAAAATCAATCCTATGGATAGAAAGATGGGCATTATTTTCTATCCACGTTCATGGACCAACACAATCTATCTGGGGTCTTTGGACCTTGGCCTTTTATCAAACCCGTGACCCGTCTCAATGCTCTCTCTGCCAGCCTGGGTCCGGCTCCATGGGGAGCTCTCGGGCTGTGCCCATCACGGCTTGTTCCATCCCTGAGCCTCAGACCAGGTTGTGGTATTCATGGAATGCTCGGCACCCGCTTCGATCAGCAGGATCGACTTTTAGAGCTGGGGCAAAGCTTGGACCTCAATGAGTCTCTTTCTAATGAATAATAATAATAATAATATATTTAATATAAATTAATTAATTAATATATAAATGTAATCATATAAATAAAAATAAAGATATATGTGTTAATTAATGCATAAAAATAATATGAATATAAAGTAATAATTTACTAAAATCAAAAGAACAAGAAAAAGAAGAAAATACTGTGACATATTAGTGAGGGCACCCTTAGGCCTCTCTGGTAAATGCTGGCACCAGTGCTCAAACACAGGCCAGTTGGCAACTCTACCAGCTGTTGTCCATCGTGTTCCAATTAAGCAGATGTCCAGTGAGGGATAGCTCCGTGTTACAGTGGATAGGGTGACCTGGAAGAGGGAAGACCTGAGTTTCAATTTGGCCTCGGGTACTAGCTGTGTGATCCTGGCAGGGTCACTTATCCCTGTTTGCCTCAGTGTGCTCCCTGGTAAAATGAGCTAGAGAAGAAAAGGGCAAATTGCTCCAGTGTCTTTGCTTAGAAAACTCCCAGTGAGGTCATAAAGAATTGGATATGACTGAAAGAAATGAACAATAACTTCTTAGGTCCAAAAAAAGTAAATTCCTTAAGAGCAAGGATCATTTTATTTTTATCCTTTTATTATTTATTTATAATACACATACAATATAATATTTTATTACATTATAATTTTTATTGTTTATTTTGTGAATGAACACATTTTAATATTATATAATTAACACAATATATTATCATGTATATAATTATAATAATTATAAATATTTATATATAATATAATATATATTATAACTCTATGATAAATATAATAAAGTATTTATTATTTAGCACAACACCTTACATCTAGCCAGGACTTAATAAATGTTGAACTGAATTTAAAAAGTCTAAAAGCAGCTCATCATGCCCCCCCCCATTCTCCTCCCAAATTATAAACTGAAAGGATGAAGGGAAATGGACACATCACAAGATCACAGATGTAGGGGCAGCTGGGTGGCTCCGCAGATAAAGAGCGGGGCCTGGAGACTAGACTTCCTGGGTTCAAATCTGATCTCAGACACTTCCAGCTGTGTGACCCTGGGCAAGTCACTTGACCCCCATTGCCTAGTCCTTCCTGCTCTTCTTCCTTGGAACCAATACATAGTATTGATTCTAAGATGGAAGGTAAGGGTTAAAAAAAAAAATCACAGATCTACCTGGGTCCTGTCCCCTCCTCATTTTGTAAAAGAAGAGGCTAAGCCACGGGAGATTAAGTGATTTGCCCCACCCGGGCCCTAAGCACAGTTCCTCCAACTAGAGAAGCCAGCACAAACTTGTCCCCTCCAAAGAGGCTTCTGGGCATCCCCCATAGCTCTTAGCACAATGCTGGGGAAACCGTGATGTTGCTGTATAGGCATGTCCCAAAGTACCCCTTTGGGTGGGTTTAAAGCAAAGATACTGGAGCAGTTGACCATTTCCTCCTTCAGGTCATTTGGCAGAAGAGGAACCTCTGTAAATCGAGTTAAGTGACTTGCCCAGGGTCACACAGCTAGGCAATGTCTGAAGCTGGATTTGAACTCGGGAAAGTGCGCCTTCCTGACTCCAGATGTGTGCCGCCTTCTGTTCTTCCCTGCGGCGGGGCGGAGCATCTAAAGGCTGTCCAGGTAGGGAAAAGAACTCAAAGGAGGGGAGGGGGCGCGGGAATAGAGCTGCCTAGGGAAAGCAGATTTTTTTTTACCCCTTACCTTCCATCTTAGGGTTCCCAGGCAGAAGAGAGGTAAAGGCTGGATCGCATTTGAACCCAGAGCCTCCTGTGTGTCAGCTGGGCTCTCTCTCCACGGAGCCACCCAGCTTTCCGACCACTGATGCGCGATAACTTTGCGTTCGATAAATGAATGAATGAATGAATGAATGAGCCACTGAACGAACCAAGCCCTGCTTTAAGGAGTTTTTAAATTCCCATCAGACGGTATGCAGAGGCTCTGAGGTCCGCAGAGAGACCCAGGCAGGCTCGGAAGGCGAGAAGAGAGAAGTCAGCCCCAGTCTCGGGAGCGAGTCTCCTCCTCCTCTGGGTCTCGTCCTGGAAGCCCAGGCAGGAGAAAAGGCCACGCAGGAGCCGCCCCTGGCGCGCCTCTAACTGCCCCAGAGTTAGAGGCTCCCATTCGCCGGAGGCAGATAAGCTGATGCCAGGCAGAGTCGTGTCGGCGCAGGTCCCGGGGCCTCCCTGCCCAGCCACACCCGGCATTCAGCTAGCTAGTCCTTGGCAGCTCTCGAGGTGTCTCTGGTTCGCTGTTCCCAGGTGGAGATGCAGCAAAAACTTATCAGCGTTCTCTATCTCAGCACTTTCCCCTCTCATCTACGCCTTATGAAATCCCTCCCGGTAATCACCGTTCCACACGTCCTCGGCCCCCTTTCACCCACAAGGTCTGGGGAAATGGTGAGATGAGGCCGGTGACCTGAAAATGAAGGCTAGAGATGGTGTCGGAGGACCGCAGTTCAAATCCACCCCTCCTGGGTACCTGTGTGACTTTGGACAAATAATTTAAACTTTCTGCACCTCGGTTTACTAATCTGTAAAATGAGGGGGTTGGATTAGTCGGCCTCTACGCTTCCTTTCATTCTAAGTCTTTTTTTCTTTTTGGTTTGGAATTTTTTATTTAATTAATTTTGAATATTTTTCCCATGGTTACATGATTCATGTTCTTTCTCTCCCCTCCTCCCACCCCCCACCCCGTAGCCAACGATCAATTCCACTGGGTTCTACGTGTGTCATTGATCAAGACCTATTTTCATATTATTAATATTTGCATTAGGGTGAACGCTTAGAGTCTACATCCCCAATCATTTCCCCCTTGACCCACGTGATCAAGCAGTTGTTTTTCTTCTGTGTTTCTACTCCCACAGTTCTTTCTCTGGACTTTCATTCTAATTCTATAATCCTTTCAGAGGGATACTAATCTCACTTGAAAACCTAGGTTATTCCTGAAGTGAAAACATAGCATCCCAGAATTTTTTTTCCCTTTCTAAAGAAGAACTTTTATTTATATTCACTATTGGTGATTTCTTTGCAGATGATTTTATCTAAAATACTGTTCTCCTTCAATCATGAGAGGTCCCTTGTTCTCTCCTCACCCCATCAAACAACCTATAATAGCCTTGGGCTTTTGAAACCCTCCATGATCCAGCCCCCCTGAACCTTTTTTATTATTAATTCCATTATTAACTATCACATACCTTGGCATTAGTCAGGCCATTGTCCCACCAACATGACCGGTGTCCCATGAACACTCATTCCTCTGTCTCTCCATATGGAAAACTTCCTGTTACATATTTTAAGATTCTCTTCCAGTCTCACCCCTTCCAGAAAATCTTCTTGACCAATTTCTAAGCCTTATTGAGAATCCCAGAAATTACGAGATGGAAGAGACTCCAGGAGCCATTCCCATACTTGAATGGAATCTCCATTATAACATATCCAATTCATGGCCAACAATCCTCTTGAAGAAGTCCAAGGAAGAGGAATCCTTCACTTCTCCAGGCTGACCATTCCATTTTCAGACAACCAAATTGTTGGAAAGTTTTTCCTGACATCAAGACTAAATTTGAGTCTGCAATTTCCACCTGTTATTGCTGGTTCTGGCCTCTGGGACTAAACAGAACAAATCTCATCCCTCTAACTCTACAAATATATGAAGGCAGCTCTCAGCTCTCCCCTCACTCCCTCCCAGGAAGAAACACATACACATACACACACAAGGAAGGAATTCCATCACCACTGAGACTTTAACTATGAATACATACAAGATCTATGGAGTGTTCAGGTAGGACTAGTGCCTCTGGAGTGAAGGCTTGCTGAACCTTTTTCAGGGCTGCCCATCCACCTTTGGTGTCCACCTTTCACCTGACTATCATGTGTGGCTTCAAAAAACTGTAGGATGTTCAGCAGCCATATCCCAGTAAGACCATGTTGGCAAACAGGCTAAACCAGGTTGAGGGTAAATGACAATCCCCAAACCCATCAGTGACTTTCAGGGAATATCTACCCCACAGATACGAAGACTACTGCCAACAGAATGGATGGACGAGCAGCATTTGTTCCAATGACCAGGAAAGCAATCAAAGTGGGTGCTATGGGGCGCTTAGAGCGTGGTCAGGCATCAAAGATGCCAAGGTCATCCGCTGCGTCCTGGGTCATCCCCAGTCATCCTGACTTTTGTCCTGCCATTGGACTGATGACTCCATGCATCTCCATCTCATTTAAATCCAATTCACTTGGAAGTCAAGACATGACTCCATCATGTCCTTGGTCCTCTTTGAAAATGAAGGACCTACAAGAAGAATGGGATACTTGGGATACCTTACAGGATCAGTGACTCTCCTGAATCATTGATCTCATATTATCTTTATCTTTCTTTGAATTTCCAGAGCTTATCCCAGTACCTGGGAGGTGCTTATAAATGTTTATTGACTCAATTTGCCAGCTGCCTCACCTGCCACAAGAGAGTGTGAGAGGAGGCATCTTTGCCTCTGGAACAGAATTTCATGAAGTGGGCATGAGCTGAGGAGAGCCTTGGGGGATGTCTGGTCTACATGGATGTCCCTGGTTGAGAATCTCTTATGGGAACTTTTGACTTAGACAGACATCCAGTGATGAGCACATGTCCATCAAATCCAATTCTTTCTTTCTTTCTGAGACTGCCCTGGGGGAAAGGAGAATCTACTTATTTCTTCTTAGAAAAGCAAGTGGAAATATAAGCAAGTAGGGTCAGGCTGAATACAGTAGTCATTCCAGAGAACAGAACAATTTTTAAGTCTTCCCTCCTGCCCCTAAACACATAGACAGCCTACTCATAACCTGACCTTTTGAAATCATTTGGACAAGATTCTCCATCAGTGAGGGGAAAGTTGCTTGGAGCAGAACTCAATGCCTGCAAAAACCACCACCACCACCACCACAACAACAAAAACTGGAAGGGACAGCTAGGTAGCACAGTGGATAGAGTGCCACACCTGGAGTTGGGAGGACCTGGGTTCAAATCCAGCCTTAGACACTTCCTAATAGTTGTGTGGTCCTAGACAAGTCACTTAACTCCCATTGCCCTTCTCACTTTCCCAACCTCCCCCATTTGAAAAAAGAAAAAGAAAGCCCTTATAACATACATGGCAAACCAAAACAAAATAAATTTCCACATTGGTTGTGTCCAAAAATGTAAATCCATCTCTGTTAAGAGACAGATGGCCATGCTTCATCATTAGTCCTCTGGAATTGTGGCTGGTCATTGCAATGATCCAAGGCCTCAAGTTTTCAAAGTTATTTTTCTTTATAATGTTATATATTATATGATTATAAAGTGTTGTTAGTATTATGCATATTTATTTATTTTATATTGTTTTATATTATATCATAAATATACATATATTGGTATATATGTGTGTTTATGTAATTATAAATTTCATTTATAATGTTATATGTCCTTGTTCTGATCACTTTGCCCTGCATTCATTCATACAGGTCTTCTCATTTTTTCCTAATGCTGTCCTAACTCTCATATTTTCATGACACCAGATATTCCATTACTTTGATATGCTACTCATTCCCCCAAATGGGAGCCTCCTTTAGTTTCTTCAACCTTTCTCACAATCATTTACATATTCTTCTCCACTCATACTAAACCACTTTGCTTCAGGTTCTACTACCTGAACTATTGCAATAGCCTCTGGTCTCTTCCTTCTGTCCTTGTCACTCTTCAGCCCAAGAAATTTCAGTGGCTCCTCCTTCATAGTTTTTTTTCAAAGGCAGAATTAAGTGGGACAGCTAGATGGCTCAGTGGATTGAGAGCCAGGCCTAGAGACGGGAGGTCCTAGATTCCAATCTAGCCTCAGACACTTCCCAGCTGTGTGACCCTGGGCAAGTCACTTAACCACTATTGCCTAGCCCTTACCACTCTTCTCTCTTGGAACCAATACATAGTATTGGTTCTAAGATGGAAGGGAAAGGTTTAAAAAATAAAATAAAATAAAATAAAATAAAGGCAGAGCTAAGCGGCTTACCTGGGGTCCCACGGCTAGTAATTGTCTGAGGTCAGATTTGAATTCTCATCTTCCTGACTTTAATTGTCTCCACTCATTGCTTTTAAGATAAAATACAAATGTATCTGATTGGCATTTAAAGCCCTTTGCAACATGGCTACTGATTATCTTTCTGGGAATATCATACATTATTACCCTTGATACACTCTACATTTCAGTCAAATTGACTTACTTGCTGGTCCCTTTTCGTTGCAGCCAATCTCCCATCTCCTTGCCTTTGCACGGGTTATCCCCCATGACTAGAATGTTTTTCTTCCTCTGCTTTCTTGGAATCTTTAACTCTCTTCAATTCTTAATTCAAGTATTTCCTCCTTCAAAAGGCCTTTCTTTGGAAAGGTAGTGTAGAGGATATCATATGAAAAGAATCTCTAAAAATAATATATTTCTTTTGTCTATATTCTGTAATTCCTGATGGGTGAACATATGGTATTTCCTTCCTCTTCCCCAGCAGAATGGATCTAAGAGGGCAGGGCCTGTTTGTGTTTCTTTTCTTGGTTCTATCTCCTAACCCATGGCAGAAGTTGAATAAGTGTTTGTTGACTGATCATTTGTTCATGTGGCATGAAGTTGAGTCCATTTACCGTCCTTTTGGCTCTTTGGCTCGTCAGCATCCTTCCTAAAATATGGCGCCCAAACTGGAACACAATCCTTCCCCTACAGTCTCACCATGGCAGATGATGTTGGGGCTCTCCATTCCCTTGTCCTAGCCCAGGCATGGAGAATGTTGTACTCATGGCATATATGGTTTTCAGAAAATCATCTGAGAAAAGCTTTCACAAAACCTTTATGGATTATATGTAGAAATGTGGACTGGATAATTGTATAATTCCTAACTAATTAGATTCAAAGAGCCACAATCACTAGGTTGATGCCAAATTGGAAGGAAGTATCTTGTGATGTCCCAAGTCTCTGTCCCTTGACCTGTTCCTTCTGTCTCAGGATTAGGTAAGAATTCCTTACCTTCTGCTTAGAATTGATACCGAATATTGGTTCTGAGGCAGATAAACTGTAAGTGCTAGGCATTTGGAGTTGAGTGACTTACCCCTTCCCTTCCTGGAAGTGGCAGGGTTTCCAGTGCAGTTTCTATACAGTGCATGAATCATAGTAAAAGGAAAAGGGTCAGTGACCCAACCTTTATCAAAGCCCTTATACCAGAAGGGGTTTTGATTAACTCATCCATCCTGAATTAGCATCATCCCCCTGTGCTGGGCCTGGGGATAGTCCAAGTGAAAGGTTGCCCCTAGAACCAGAGTGGATGCAAATTTCCTGGAAGCCTTGGGCATTCAGTAGGGCTTTGAGGCATGGAGACCACAGGCTAGGCAGGGGCTGGGGATTTTCTTCCCTTTGTGGGTGTTTCTTGAAACCCAATAGTCAGAGGGCCCCTCTTTAGCTAGTGCTAATTGAATTAAGGAATTATCTGCCAAGATAACAGGGTGCATAGTTCAAAACCCATGAGAAGACCACCACCTGTTTCTGGGGGGATAAAGGGTTTAATGTGAGAGTCATAAGTCCATGAATTCTGCCCTTCCAATTTTATAGCAGTGGGGATGGATATGATGGCTCCATGGGGACCCTCCCATTGAGGTGTTAGCTGGTTTGATCCCTCTGTTTGGGCTGGGTGTGTGATTTCAGCTCCATCCTTCTCTGAAGGATAGGGAAGATCTGATGAGCATATTCCCTTAGGGCTTGGTGAATGGGGCTCAGTCCTAGATTTGATTAGGGGGTTATTTTAATTAGGGTCAGTGTAGTCAGAAGGGCCTGGACCCAATCCATTCTTTGCTTACAAAAGCAGGATTATTACCCGTGTGATTCACCCAGTAAGAGTCCTCAAAGATGAAAAGGACTTTGTACCTTTTGCAGGATAAGTGCATAGTTATGCACAGTTGCTCAGGTCCCAGGAGACTGGGAGGTAGGGATGGGGAGAGGGGTTGAGGCAGAGGGGAGTGACCACACCAGAGGCTGAGGGAGCTCAGCTGTGCTCAACCCCCTACAACAGTGGAAAGAGACTAGAATGCTCCACCCCCTGCTTTCGGGGGTGGGGTCAGCCTCCCAACAGGTCAAGACCTCAGAGACGGTCTTTGGTGTTCATCATAGGTTCACCATCATGGATCCAGAGGAAGTCAGCTAGCATGGTAAGGAGGTCCAAAACCATGCGATTGGAAATTCAGGGCTAGATGGGAGTGGGAGAAAGGAACAAACATTGTTTAAGCACCTACTAAGTTCTAGACATTTGACTAGGTGTTTTGAAAATATTGTTTCATTTATAGATCATGTAATCTAACCTCTTCATTTTGGGATACTTCCTTTGGCACCAAAAGGTTTAGTCACTTATCCAAGGTCACACAGGTAGTAAGTTTCAGAGGCAAGAATTGAATACAAGTCTTCTGATTTCAAAACCATTGTTTTCTTATACCATGCTGTTTCTTGGGACCATTACAAGAACTGGCTCCTCAGGGAAGAGAACATGATAGCTGTGCCAAGTATTTGAAAAGTTCTCTTGTGGGAAAAGGATTACATTTATTCTCTTAGGCCATACATAAAGTGGAAAGAGAAGTAATGAATGGAAGTTCTATGAAAGCAGATATATTTTTTTAAACCTTTACTTTTTATCTTAGGATCAATACCATATATTGGTTCGAAGGCAGAAGAGCGGTAAAGGCTAGGCAATGGGGGTTAAGTGACTTGCCCAGGGTCACATAGCTAGGAAGTGTCTGAGGCCAGATTTGAACCTCCCTAGATCTGGCCCTCAATGCACTGAACCACCTAGCTGCCCCAAAAAAACATTTGGCTGCCTGAGAGCATCCATTTTCCCATCACTAAATGTCTTTAAAAAAAAAAAAAAAAAAAGCTCAGAGGGGAGGGAGAGAACATGAATCATGTGACCATGGAAAATATGCCCCCAAAATAATTAATTAACAAACAAACAAATAAATAAATAAATGAATGAAAGCTAAGAGATGTTTTAGATAAGATTCATAATTTGTTTAAGATTTGGTTTAGGTAGGCTCTGAAATCCCTTCCATCTTTGTATCTATATGATACTAGGAAATCCCAGGGATACAACTTACCTTCTTATTGGCAAAAACAAAAAAGATAAAAAATTCCTAAAAGAATCCACTCTGCCCACCACCTCCACCAATCTCATAGCAGCGTTTTTGTTTTGTTCTGTTTTTTTATATATTGGTAGGTTGGGCAAATAGGCTGACCAGATCTATTTTATAAATTTATAGTATTTCATTTTATTATATTTGTAGTATTATTTATTATATATAAATATATATTTATGCTTATGTAAATATATTCTATAAAACACGTTTTATTTAACTGTTTTCTTTAGTAATGTACATTTCCCCCCAGTTACACATAAAAGCATTTATGGCATTTATTTTCTATCGTTTTGAGTTCCAAATCTTCTCCCTCTATCCCTCCCTTTTCCTTTCTGCACTCCCAGAAATGGTAAGCTAATTGATATTGGTTAAAACAGATGTGGTAATGCCATTTGCCAGACCTGATCTCAGGTGCTCCATCCATGTCACCATCTAGCTACCAAGGAGTAAGTGAAGAGGAGTCAAAGATGATGTTGAGTCTTCAAGCCTTGAAAACTTGGAGGACTAATAAGGGAAATGAAGAGGCTGGGAAAGGGCTTTGTAAGGGAAGATCAATTCTGTTTTATATACGCTGTCTTTGCAATCCTGGCTAAATATCCAAATGGAAAAGTCCACCAGGCAGGAAATGTGGAGTTTACTGCATCTCGGATGAAGATGGAGACTGGATGTGCAGATCTGTCACCAAACATTTATGAAGTGCCTACTATGTGCTTAATGCAGGAGAAACAAAGTAAAAAATCAGACATTCCCTCCCTTCATGGAGCTCTCATACATCCTCCTGGTGTTCTGTTTGCATTCTACACATCCAGAAGAGGAAGTGCAAGATAATATGAGAAGGGAGAGAAAGAACACTACCAACATGGAGATCCAGGAAAGCTTCCTGGAAAAGGTGACTCCTGAGTTGAGCTTCAAAAAAAAAAAAAAAAAAAAAAAAAGATTCTAATAAGTAGAGCTGAAGCAGATGCTTGAAGGTAAGAGATGGACTGTCCAGTTCAGGGAAGAGTTATCGGTTTCGTTTAGACAGCATGAAGAAGGTGTGAAGGAGAATGCTGTGAAAAGTAAAGTGAAGCCGGATTGTGGGAAGCCTTAAATGCCAGGCAAAGGCATCTAGATTTTATCCTGGAAATAATGGGGAGTCCTTCTCAGCAGTGGAACTCTGGTCAGAGCTGAGCTTCAGGAACATGATTTTGGCCACAGCGTTGAAGACAACTCAGAGAAAGGAGAAAAATAGGAAGCTGGAAGAGGAAGTTAACAGAACAGCTCAACTGAGAGATAATCCAAGCCAGAAGGTGGGCAGGGGCCATGTGAGGGGAGAGGTATGGGAAACGTCAGAGAGGGAGAATCCCCCAAACTTAGTAACTGGTGAGAGTGAAGAAGTAGGAAAAATCAATGATACAGCTGCTGGGTTTAAAATCCTGGGTGGATGATAGGACCCTTCCAAGAATTAGGAAAGTCCAGAGGAGAAAATTTAAGGGCTTGGGAGCTGGGGAGGGAGGGAGGCAATGGCGAGTTAAATTTTTTTCTTAAATAAAAACAAACAAATTAAAAAAAAAAACCCTCACTTTTTGTCGTAGAATCAATACTAAGTATTTGTTCCAAGGAAGAAGAGCAGTAAGGGATAGGTGATTGGGGTTAAGTGACTTGTCCAGGGTCACACAGCTAGGAAGTACCTGAGACCAGATTGGAACCCAGGTCTTCCTGACTCTGGGACTCCATTCTAACTACTGTGCCACCTAGCTGACCCGGTATGTGTATGGACATGTGTGTGTGTTTAAGAGAGAAAAGAAAACAAGAACCAAAGACAGAATTGGGGGATATACTGTAGTTATGGACTGAGATAATGTTGAGGGAAGGAAGACAGGATGAAAGGAAGTCATTAGGGTATAAAGGAATGAGCTAAAACTCTAGAGTGTGAGAATCAGAGTTCAAATCCCACCTCTGCTGATCATTACTTGTGTAATGGGTTCAAATCTTACCTCTGTCACCTACCACTCACTGTGTGACTTTTGACAAGTCACTTAATCTCCCAGGGCCTCAGTTTTCTCATCTATAACATCGTGTTGGACTGAATGGCCTCGGGACTTCTACCTGGTTTTGGATCCATGATACTGTGATAAAAAGGTGGAATTCTAATCTGAGCTTCTAAAACCCAGGCAATGTACCCTAGGATCATAGAGCTAGGAGGCAGCTGGGTAGCTCAGTGGATGGAGAGCCAGGCCCAGAAATGGAAGGTCCTGGGTTCAAATCTGGCCTCAGACACTTCCTAGCCTTGTGACCCTGGGCAAGTCACTTAACTCCCATTGCCTAGCCCTTACTACTCTTCTGCCCTGGAAGCAATATTGGTTCCAAGACGGAAAGTAAGGGTTTTTTTTGTTTGTTTGTTTTTGTTTTTTAAAGGATCATAGAGCTGGGAGGAACCTTCATGTTAAGGACAATTTTTTTTTGGTTGTGGAAATATTTTACAGGTTTGGGGAGTGCCTTTTACAGATGAGGAGACTGAGGCCCAGAGGTTACTCACCCTCCCGTGAAGGACCTCAGGGCAACTTTACACAAACTAGTCCTGACCTATGAATTCAGGAACAGAGGGCTGGGGGGCAGCTGCAACGGCCAGAGAGCCAGGTCTGGAGAGGAGAGGTCCTGGGTTCCTAGCCGTCCTCAGACACTTCCCTAGCTAGGTGACCCGGGCAATCACTCGGGCCCCTTTGCCTAACCCTTACCCTTCCGTCTTGGAGGTGTCACTAAGACAGAAAGGAAGGGCTTAAAAAGGAAAGGAGGGAAACAGAGAGTGGAGTGCCGGGTTTCTCCTCGAGGACAGAGCCCCAGACTCCCAGCTTACCTGGAGCACCCCCTCTTCTCACTTCATGGGGGAAACCCATAACAAACCCGAGAGGGGAGTTCAAGCCAAGCTCTTTAGGCACCTTGCAAAGTCGAAAGCGGGCAGCTCCAAGGAGCGAGGTGTGCGAGAAAAGAGCACCCATTTCTGGAGGCTGGGGGTGGGGAAGGAGAGTGGGGGGTGGAGCCCCCGGGCAAGAAAGCCCTCGCTTCCCTCCCCCCACGAGGAAAGCGCGAGGGGTTTCAAATAAATAAAGAACCCCGCCTTTTATAAATAGCTCGAGCCCCGGCATATTTGTAAATTCAGTGGGGTTCTTTTGTGTCAATGACATCACCCTTCTCCCCATGGCAACTCCCGACGATATCGAAATTGCCAAGCAACGTTGGAGAGACTTGGTGCCCCCAAAACGAGCCCGATGATTTCATTGAGAGAGCCAAGGGTGTCTCTGTGTGCTCCGGGGAAACATGGGGAGAGCCGTGACGGGGACCCTGGCTGGCGGCAGCCTTCCTCGGCCGGAGAGCCTAGGGCGTCTGAGGCGAGGGCTTTGTGAAGCCCTACCTTTTCTGCTGCTCTGCCTTTTTTAAGTCAAAAGCGGGAAGGAGAAGGAGGGAGGCTGGGGGGAGGTGGGGGGCAGGGCGTTCTCTTTCCCATCCCTAACGTGCAATCCAGGTGACTAAGCAAGAGAACGGGGACTGACTCACGCCTAGGTTATGTTCCTCCGTTTGGGATTCTTCATTTGATTTCATTTTTTCGCTTGGGAAACTTGGAGCGATTATCTCAGCCCACCCCTCCTTCCCGCCCGCCTTCCTCCCCTTGGGTACCACGAGGATGGAATGACCAGTGCGGCTCTTCTGGGCCAGCGGTTCGGGACGGACTGACGTGCTGTGTGGCTCGGGGGTGTCTCTGGTCAGAAGAGAAGGAGCAGTCATATGGCAGGTATGGTGACTTTCTGTTTCTGCCCCTTTGAAAGCTGCCGGGAGAAGAGGAGGGGGCGGGGTGTGTGGATTCCAGTCATTCGGATTCTGGGAAAAGAAGGGCAATCTCCAGCCCATCTGGCAACAGCTCAGAAGCTTCACCTCCCTATC
The DNA here is from genome assembly GCF_016433145.1 of Gracilinanus agilis. Taxonomy (NCBI): domain Eukaryota; kingdom Metazoa; phylum Chordata; class Mammalia; order Didelphimorphia; family Didelphidae; genus Gracilinanus; species Gracilinanus agilis. The sequence continues at coordinate 529,773,537 of NC_058131.1, read as the reverse complement.
GAGGGGGCTATTTCTCCTACGGACCAGATACTCTGGCCAGAGGCAGTATGGTAGAGGGTATAAGGTGCTGGGCTTGGAGTCAGGAAGACTCAGATCTGAAAACCGCCTCGGTGGCTTACTTGCTGTATGACCATGGGCAAGTCAATGCCCCCAGCTCCGGTCTCTTTTCTGTAAGATGGGTAGATGATACCCCGTGAGGCTGTAGTGAGAGTATATGCAGATCTACTGGCACAAAGACAGGAGCACCCATTTCTGGAGAATGGGGTGGGGGTGGGGAGTGGGGCATGGATACACACAGATGGAGATATCTAGTCATCTCTATCTTTGCAAAACTTTAAAGTTAGCTCTATCAGTGCCAACTAATATTATGAGAAACATTTGCCTAGAAGGGGTCAGATTGTCTTGGGTTGGCCTAGGCAGCGGAGTGGAATTGCCAGGTGAAATAATGCTCCATCCCAATAAACACAGGAACATTGTAGATCTCTGGGACTAACACTAGAAGAAGGTGAGGTAAAGAAAAAGAAGGCGGCAAGTTAAGGGGACCAGAATGGCTGCTTGGTGGATGGCTACTAGCAGGCTTAGGGGGTCACAGATTTAACACTGGAAGGACAATAGGATGCTGTATTTTGATTTAGAGCTGGAAGGGACCTTAGAGGCCATTGAACCCAACTTCCTCATTTTACAGAAGTTAAATGACTTGCCTGTGGTCACATTGAGTGCCTGAGATGAGATTTGAACCCAGATCTTCTGACTATTAAGTCCACTGTCCTATCCACTCTTAGAGGACTTTAGTGGTCATCTAGTGTGATGTGGGGCAACCTCCTCATTTTAAAGAGGAGGAAACTGAGGCCCATGGAGGTTAAGGATTGGCTAGGACTACACAAGTTGGCCAGATTTGAACCTCCATCTCACTCCAAAGTGAAGATGCTTTCCATATTGGGCTTGGCCATTATTTTAGAGAAATAAATCCACTTGGCTTCCCGGGGCCCAGCCTCATTCTGGCTCGAAAGGGCTGTTGGACTGTTCTCAAGTTTACGGTGGCTCAGGACAGCATTTTTCCAGTTGGGAGCATTAATGTGGGAGGCCCCATGGAATGTTCCCTACAGGGGTAAATAGTACACTAGGTACTTCTGCTGGATATGTTCAGTCTAAGGAACCTAAAAAGAAAAATTTCTCCCTTAGAACGTTGTCCATCCTGCTAAGTGTCAGCCAGCATCTAAACTTATCCTCCCCACTCTCTCACGCTTGCATCAAGCAATAAAATGGGGTCCCAGGGAGCATCCCTCAGTCCCTAGATCACCGAGCCAGGGAGGCATCATTCCCACCTGAGAGCACGAGCCCAGAACTTTAGTAAGTCTAGCAGGGAGCAAAATTTCCAACCTCCACCTGCTGTCAAAGGGTTCAGCCCCCAAGGTACCTAGCCCTGGCATGTGCCAGGGAGAGGAGGGGGCGCCAATCCCTTTCCTGCCCTCCTCCACAGCAGCTGGCAGCAAGCTAGTGCCGGTGAGTAAGCAGCTGGAGGGAGGATGTCTACATATGGAGACAGGATGACACCAAACCAGGAGCTTTAGAAAGAAGCTGAGAGAGGAAAGCACTGAAATTCTTTTTTTTTTTTTTTTTTTTTTTTGCCTGAAGGGAGGGCTGTTTCCTGGGCTGAAGACATGCAGCAGCCTGCAGTCAGAGAGCTGTAAGGGCCCCAGCTTCTGGGAAAGAAAGGAGCCAAGAGAACCTGATCGGACAGTGGTCCCAGGTAAGCTTCCCTCCAAGAACCTGGTATTCTGGGCCCAGGAGCTGGAGGCACAGTGGTTGAGCCTCCTCCTCTGCCAGGCTAGGAAGAAAATCCTTTCCATAGAAATGAGAGGGAGATCCCTGAAGATCCTGGACTCAGGAGTTTGGACCCAGCTCCTATATTCATTCACTTGGCTCCCTGCCACTCCCTTCCAGGTGAGGGTTTAAAACTTGGCCAATCAGAATTGGCCTCTCTGTCCTAAACTGGAAAGGGCAAGATCTGACAGGGCCCTCTTCACCCTTGAAAGCCTGTAGTACGTACCAGTGGCTTCAGCCTTCCCATCCCTCTGGGTGGGTTCCTGAATCTGGATGGAGATTTGTTCCCAGCCCCCCGCTGAGGGGTGAATGGTAGAGTTCTTGGGAAGGTGGGTGCTGTCCCAAAGGCTCAGCTGTTTGAGAACTGAAAGAGCCACTGGAGAGGGGTCTACTGATCAAGGTGCACCGAGAAAAGTATTCATTAAACAGTCTGTGTCCAGGCTGTTTCTTCTATAGAATAGAAGCCTTTTAAGGGCAGAGTCGATTTCATTCATGCCCATTGTGCCCCAAGTGCCAAGTTCATACTTGGTACTTAATAAATGCTTGGTAATTAATTGATTAATTAATGGACTTACTAGGTGCCAAGCACTGAGCCAAACCCTAGGATAGAAAAACAAAATAATGCAAAGAGCCTGGAATAGAATAGGAGTTGGGGTTCTATTTGGATTCTTCCCCTAGCTAACTGGGTGATCTTGGGCAAGTCACTTAACCACTCTGGCCTCAGTTTCCTCCTTTGTAAAACTCAAACACTGTGAGTGGAATACTATATAGCACTGAAAATCCCTCCCGATGCAAATATTCTTTGATTAAAGGGACCTTCATAGCATCTTGGAAAGCAGGCAGGAGCAAGGGACTTGAAGGGGGTCAAAGCTGGTTCCCACTTTTCTTGGGCTAGCTTTCTGGCTCCTGCTATGCCGAAGCACAGAACAGCTGGCCCCTTTCTAGACGTGTTCCCCTTTGGGGAAGGTAAAGCGTTTCCCTCTCTCTGAGAAGTCCCCATCTGTCCCCTTCTGGAGAAAAGTGTGTCTCCCTCGATCCTGAGCCTGCTGGGAGATGCAACGGAGGCAGCTTGACCTAGTTAATGTTGCGCCGGGCTGGGAGGCTGGATACCTGGGTTCTAGTCCACACTGCGGCGGGGATTTGAACAAATCCCATCCCCATTTGTGCCTCTGACTTTGTCTCTGACGCTGTGTTAATGACCCCCGCTTCTCCCTGGAGTTTTGTCCGCACCAATGAGCTCATGTTTACAAAGTGCTCGGGACTCAGCAGAGGAGAGAAGCTACAGCAATGCAGTCATCCTCATTATCCATCCTGGGGCTCGAATACCTGGGTACCACGCTAGGCTTAGGGTTCACATGTCCTGCTGCAGAGGGAAGCTGGCCAGGAAAGGGGGTTCTTCAGCTCGGCCCCAGAACCCCAGGAGCGTGACCTGGAGCCAGGGTTCAAATGCTTAGGAAGATTTAGGGGGCATTTTTCTAAATGTAAGCTCCCAGAGGGTAGGAATGATCTTGCTTTTTCTCTTTGTATCCCAGGGCTTAGCCCAATGATTGGCACATAGTAAATGTCTAATAAATAAGCCCTTCTCGTTCGTTCATTCATTCATTCATCGTTCTCGAAAGCTTACAAAGTACTTTTTTGGTCGTAAGTCTCTGAAGAAGATAAGCCAAGTATTATCATTCTGGTTTTACCAACGAGGCTCTGAGCAGCAAAGGAACTTGTTCATAGTCCATAACTGGTGCTTAAGAAATATTTGGTGGGGGCAGTGAGGTGACTTAGTGAATAAACTTATGAACAGGAGGTCCTGAGTTCAAATCTGACCTCAGACACTTCCTAGTTTGTGTGACCCTGGGCAAGTCACTTAACCCCCTTTGCTTAGGCCTTACCACTCTTCTGCCTTGAAACCAATGCATGGGATTGATTCTAAGATGAATTTGAAAAGGATTTGAAAAAAAAAAAAAGAAGAATTAACAGATGGACTCTTTCTCCCTTGGAAATAATACTTAGTATTGAGGGTTTGGGAAAAAAATAAATATTTGGTTATTGGCTCTCCAATGAATCACCAAGCATTTATTAAATATCAATATGGGCCTAGCGTTTGGAATATAACAGCATGAATGAAATAGTCCCTGACCTGAAAAAGCTTCCATTCTATAGGGGAAACAAGGTGGACGTGTAAAGGAATCTACAAAATAAATCTGAGATACCTTTTTTTCTTTTTTTTTTTGGCGGGGGACGACTCACCAGCTGCTGAGATGATGGGGAAAGGCTGGGCTGTTTGTGTGGAATTTGAAAATGAGTAAGTCCTCAAGGCAGAGGCGAGGAGTTCAAAGGCACAAAGGCCAAGATGGAATGTGATCTGTGAGGAACGGAGAGATTTAGCCAAGTTAGCCAGATCTCAGTGTTCTGCATGCCAAGGAATAAAGACTAGAGCAAGAATGGAAAGGTGGGGACAGGTCGTGAGGATCTAGAAACACCAAGCGAAGTTTAGGTTTGATTTCGAAAGGAATAGGCATCAGAGGAGCGAGGTGGCTCAGTGGATAGAGCGTCAGGCCTGAAATGGAAGTTCTTGGGTTCAAATCTGGCCTCAGTCACTTCCTAACTGCATAACTCTGGGTGAGGCACTTCATCCCCATTGCCTCGCCTTTGCCACTCTTCTGTCTTAGAATTGTTTCTAAGACAGAAGGAGAGGGTTTAAAAAAATAATAGAGGGGGTAACTGGGTGGCTCAGTGGATGGAGAGCCAGGCCTAGAGATGGGAGGTTCTGGGTTCAAATCTGGCATCAGATACTTCTTGGGCAAGTCACTTAACCCCCATTGCCTAGCCCTGACCACTCTTCTGCCTTGGAACCAATACACAGTATTGATTCTAAGATGGAAGGTAAGAGTTTAAAAAAGAAAAGAATAGAGACTAAATGGGAGAGAGAAAGGGATCAAATATGGTCCGATCTGTGTTTGTCAGAGCTAAAGACCTGGGTTCTAATCCCATCTCTTCTCCTTATTAGCTTTGTAAACCTGGGGCAGCTAGGAGGCTAAATGGATAGAGCCAGGCCTCCTGGGTTCAAATCTGGCCTCGGATATTTCCTAGCTGGGTAACCCTAAGCAAGTCACTTAACCTCCTCTGACCTTCTGTGTTAGAGTTCTTACAAGGACAGAAAGGAAGAATTTTAAAAAATAAAATACTTCTTATCCACTGAAGGTTGGTGGCAGCTGGGGTGGGGGCAAGGGCCTGGATGGACTCCTCAGGTCAGAGAGGCCCTCGCCAACCTCCACCAGAGGCACCGGGCCCGGAGAGGCGGCCTTAATGAAGCGGAAGGAGACCTGAGTCTATTTCTGGCCGTGCCAATAACTCATGTGGTGGTGGTGGTGGATGTCATCTTCTCTGAGCCTAAATCCGCATTATAAAACGAGGGGGCTGGAAGAGATGAGTCAATTCAAGCTGACAAACATTTATTAAGTGCGTAATATGGGCCAGGCGCTGGGCTAAGCTCAGAGAAATATAAAGAGGGAAATGAAACAGTTCCTGTTCTCAGGGAACTTGTATTTTAGTTGAGTTACAGATTGGGAGTCTGGGGACCTGGGTTCAAATCTACTAGTGTCATGACTGTGGGTGGGTAATTTCACCTCCCTTTCAGTTTCCTCCTCTATAAAATGAGGGAGTAACATCCTTCTAGCTCCAAATCTGCGATTCTAAATTCACAAATAAGCAACGAATAGGGAGAGGGGCTGGACCTAGGATTTCATGGATTTAGTGAACGCATGGCAGAGGGAATTTCCTTTACCAACATAGATGAGCATCTTTTCTGTATTGTACGGTCTCCCAGATTGCCCAGAGCCCTGAGAAAGTTAGATGATTTCCCCAAGATCACACAGCTAGTCTATATCAAAAGTAGGACTTGAATCCAGGACTTCTGGCTACAAAGAGAGTTTTCTAGAGAAGAGAGTACTAGCTAGGGAAATCAGAAACATTTAATGAAGATGGTGACACTTGAGCAGAATAAAGGTAGACAAGAGTTCTAAGATATGAAGCTGGGGCAACTAGGTAGCTCGGTGGATAGAGAGCCAGGCCTGGTGTCAGGAGGACCTGGGTTCAAATTTGACTCTAGATACTTCCTAGCATTGTGTGACCCTGGACAAGTCACTTCACCCTGGTTGCCTCAATTTCCTCATCTATCAAATGAGCTGGAGAAGGGAATGGCAAACTACTCTAGTATCTTGGCCAAGAAAATCTCAAGTAGAGTCACAAAGAGTTGGGCAGGACTGAATAACAATGACAGAAGTGGGGATACTGCCCACTACTGTCTGCCTCAGTCTCCTCATCTGTAAAATGAGCTAGAGAAGGAAATGGCAAACCGCTTCAGTATCTTTGTTGAAAAAATCCCAAATGGGACCAATAAGCATCAGAAACAACAGAACAATAATAAAAGAGGAGCAATATGAAAAATAAGGCTGGATGAATAAGTGGGAGCCAGATTTTGAAGGACCCCAAATCCCACACTAGTTTATATTTTATCCTCGATGTAATGGGGAAGCACTAAAGATCTGTGAGCAAGATGATAACCTAGTCAGACCTGTGCTTCAGGAGTGTTGTCTCAGCAGCTCGAAAGGGAATAAATTGGATTGGAGACTGGACTCAAGAGCCCCAATTCAGAGTCCTGGTGAGATTAGGAGACCTGAATGAGGAAGACAGCCGTGTGAATGGAGAAGAGGATAGCCATACAAGAGGTGTAGCGGCAGATTTAGCAAGAGAATGATTGATTGGTTATGGAGGGGGAGGAAGAAAAAAGTTTTCTCAGTCGAAGATGACACAGAGGTTGAAACTTGGAGGTCTGAGAGGGTTGGTGGTACCCTCAACAGGAATAAGAAAGGGGGCAGGTAACGAGTTCTGTTTGGGATTTACTGAGTTTGAGATACCTATAAGACATCCAGTCGGAGATGTCCGGCGGGTATTTTAGCCCTGGAGCTTAGGAGAGAAGCAGAGGCGAGAGAGATTCTAGAACCTACGAGAGAGTAAGATTGCTGATGGACAGAGGAATAGACAGAGAAGAGACACCCAGGCAAAGGGGGCAGGAATTGGATGATAACCCAGCAAAGAAAAAGGAGAGTGACCAGAGGAGGCCAGGACAGTGTTGAGGAAGCCGAAGGGGAGAGTGACCCTTTCTAGCTGTCATCCACATAGGTCTAAGTGTCAATGCCCAACTGCAAAGATGCCATCCAAGTGGAACCCTTTCGAACGTCCACTCCCTGTTTCCTGTGTGACTTTGGGCCAATTGCTGTCCGTCTTTGTACCTCATTTTCTTTCTCTGTAAATAAGTGTTGCAACAACAGCAAAACTGAATGATAATTATCTGTGAAAACTTGGCTCCTCTCAGCGATGCAGTGAGCGGGGACCATCCTGAAAGACTTATGATGGGAAAGCTACCCACCCCCAGAGAGAGAACTGTGGGAGTTGTCTTTGGGGATTTCCATGATATATGAGTATGTACGCTTACGACAGTGACTGATAAGGAAGTATGTTATGCATGACAATAAAAATAAAATTAAAAATGAAAGTGTTAGATTAGATAATAATAATAATAATAACAATAATAAGCAGCACCAGAGCACATTAAGAATTTTTTTTACACCCTTCCCATCTTAGAATCTATACTAAATACTGATTCCAAGGCAGAAGAGCAGTAAGGGCTAGGCAATTGGGATTGAGTGACTTGTCCAACAACTGGGTGGCTCAGTGGATAGAGAACAGGTTTAGAGACAGGAGAACCTGGGTTCAAATTTGGCCTCAGATGCTTCCTAGCTGTGTTGCCCTGTCACTTAACTCCTGTTGCCTAAACCCTTACCACTCTTCTGCATTAGGAGTAATATTACATATTACTCTATTGTTTTTATTTTTATTTATATATATTTATCATATATTCTACTTATTATTAATCTCTGCTTGGCACTGCTCTTCCATTGCTATTCCTTTTCTGCTGCCAGGCCCCATCCAGCAATCTTATTACTAATCAATACTTAGTATTCATTCTAAGATCAAAGGCAAAGCTTTTTTTTTTTTTTTTAATGACTTGCCCAGGGTTACACAGCTAGGAAGCATCTCATGTCAGATTTGAACCCAGGTTCTACAGACTTTAGACTTGGTGCTCTGTCCATTGATCTGCCTAATTGCCCCACAGAACTTTAAGATTTGCAAAGCACTTTCTACATGGTTTTGTTTTTGATCCTTAAACAATACCATGGGATAGGTGCATTCATGAGCCATTTTACAGATGAAGAAACTGAGGTGGGAGAATTCAAATGGCTAGGAAGCATCTGGGGCAGGATTTAAGCTAGGGCTTTCCTGACTCTACCCAGTAGCCAGCTGCCTGAATGGCCTCTCTGCCCTCTTCGGGCTCCAACCCAATAGTCTTGTGGTTCCAAGTGAGAAAGGAAGCTCAGAAACCCATCTGCTGCCCTTGTACGGAGGCACGAGGCTCTCAGACTAGACCGTCTCTTGCCCAGGCAGCGAGGGGACTTCCAGCCTGCTAACTCTTGGAAGGTGACTCCAACCCTGGGAATTTTCTTTCTGGGCACATGAAATGCCAATTCCAAGTGTGCGAAGCTGGGCAGCAGCCGGGGAACAGCCGGCTGCCAGCAGGTCGCCAGAGCAGCGGTCTCTGAGGAGTGCCAGGCGCCAGGAGGACAAGCTGAGCAGCAGCCGGGCGCTGCCAGGCAGAGAGCGGATGAGCCGAGCGGCTGCTGGATGGGACCCGGCGATGGGGAGGGCAGTGCCAAGCAGAGAGAGCAGACAGGCAGGGCACGAGAGCCATGCCAGGAAACAAGGACAGGGAAGACATTGTTGAGAATCTGGGGAGGAGGCAGGTAGTGAGCAGGAAAGGGCAAAGAGGCTCTAATAAATCCTGAAACTACAGACAGTGTCATTCTCAACCATGTGTCATCACAAGGCCCGGCGTGGACTCCTAAGCTTGGTATGTTGCCAGGCTGGTTGGAATGCCAGTGGGCTCTGCAGGCCAGGGAGACAACTTTGGGCACAACCCAAAAGTAACCAGGAAGATGGGCTCATGAGCAGCTCATTATAAATGGAATCGTAGGGTTGGGAGCTAAAAAATACCTTAGAAACCAGCTAGCCCGACCCACTCATTTTATAAACGAGGAAGCCGAGGCCCACAAAGGTAGAAGGAAACAAGTGAGCCTTAAATACCTACTGGATGCCAAGCTAGGAGGTATGGGTGGTTGGAGAGAGCTCCAGACCTAGAGTCAGGAAGATTCCTCTTCCTGAATTTAAACTCAGCCTCAGATACTTATTAGTTGGGTGACCTTGGGCAGTTCCCTTCACCCTAATGGCCTCAGTTTCCCCATCTGTAAATTGAGCCAGAGCAGGAAATGGCACACCACTCCAGTGTCTCTGCCAAGAAAAACTCAAATGGGGTCACAAAGACACGGTCGAAAAATAACTGAACAAATATTATACCAAGCACTGTGTTAAGTGCTTTACAAATGTTTCCTCCAATCCTCACCACAAATCTGGGAGGTAGATGCTATTATTATCCTTATTTTACAGTTGAGGAAACTTGAAGGGATTTGCCCATAGTCACACAGCTGGTAAATGTCTGAGGTTACATTTGAACTCGGGTCTTCTTGACTCTGGGTCCAGCTCCATCCCCTACTACTTCCTGACTGCCCAGGCTGCCCAGGATTACGCAAGTGCTAAGAACCAGAGCTGGACAGGATGTAGGCAATGTAGTGTAGTTGGCACCAAGCAAGAGATGCAGGTTCAAATCCTGACTCTGCCAGTTTCTACCTGTGTGACTGTAGGCGAGTCACTGAACTTCTCTGATCTATCTGAAATGAGGATGGGGAAGAGCTGAATGGCCTAGAAGCCCTCTTCCATCACTGAATCTGTGATCCCCTGAAGCCAGGGCTTCTGACTCCAGATCCAGGGCTCTTCATGCTGTACTGTGTGCCCTATTCTAAGCTGACACACACACAGCCAGGAGGAGGCACCCCAGGCCAGTGCTGACCATCCGCTAAGAAGTCCTTGCCTCCTTGCCTTTAGTGTGCCCCTTCAACACTCACATGCAGCCAGGAGGAGGCACCCCCCGCCAACGGAATAGCAGCTCAATATTCAGGTGGCTCAGTGGATAGAGCACCAGGCTTGAAGTTGGGAGAACCTGGGTTCAAATCTGGCCTCAGACACTTCCTCACAGTGTGACCCTGGGCAAGTCACTGAACCCCAATTGCCTAGGCCTTACCACTCTTCTGCCTTGAAACTAATATACAGTATTGATTTAAAATGGAAGGGAAGGGTTGTTGGTTTTTTTTTAACAAATAAGTAAATATAGGCAGCTAAGTGGCACAGTGGATAGAGTGCCAGCGTTGGAATTGGAAGAATCTGGGTTCAAATCCGGCCTCAGATACTTCCTAGCTGTGTGACCTGAGCAAATCTTTTAACCCTGATTGCCTAGCTCTTTACTGCTCGTCTGCCTTGGAACTAATACTTAGTATTGGTTCTAGGACAGAAGATATGGGTTCTGGGGGCAGGGGGAAGAACCCAGCTTTGTGGAAGGTGATGAAATTTCTTACTTCTGTGTTACTGGCTATAGTGGGGTCCCTGTAGTCAGGGTGTCATCAGGCCTCTCCATCAGAAAAGGTAGAAAAAAGCATCTCATAGGAGTGGAATATGGGTGATGGATCTGTGAAGGAGACCTTGGCTTTCACTAGCAGGACAGAGGATCTGGGCCAGAGGCTGGGCTATCTGATCCCCGAGGTTCCCTTTAGAGGTGATAGAGACGGGGTGCTTCTTTACACTAGCAGGCACCTAAGTATTTGGGGAGGAAATCTGTCCTACTAAGAAAATTTGGTATTTACTCTGTCTGTTTTAATCTGTTTTAATTCTTGTTAAAATCTTTTTAAAGAACATCTTTATTTCTTCCCCCTTCCCCATGTATCAAGCCAGAGCCTTTCAACAAAGAATAAAAAAGAAAGAGGGGAAAGCAGTTCAGCAAACCAAATTCATTCATCCCCTGGGCTACACAGAATAGGCAACATTTCTTACGCATAGTCTTCCACCTCTTTCAAGAAAGAAAGAGTTGTTATTTTCTCATCTCCTCTCTTTTGGGGGGCCAAATCTGTTCATCCTAATTACCCAGCATTCTGTTTGTTGTTTTTCTTTCTGGGTACCCAATTTGCCACCTGATCCTTTCTCAAAAGGCTAAGGAAGCGAAGCATTCCTGGTTATGATTTTGCCAACAGCGCACTTTTTTTGGCTCAGTGTTAGATGTCTGGGGCTTTCCTCTCCCTTCCCACAATCTCCAGGGGATTTCTCTGAAGCTCAGAAGCCTGTCAGATCAATCAAAGAAGGAGGAGCCCTTCTGGAGCTGCTTTTGCCTTCAAAGACCCAGGAAATAAGTATAGGTGAACAGAGACCTCGTGGTTAAAGCAGGGATGCTACAAGGCTTAAGACCTGGTTTCTCAAGGTTCTAACCTTTTCTGAGCCCTTCAAGTCCCTTTGACTTAAGTGACACCGGATGACAAGTAAAGCTTTGCTGTCTGCCTACTTCTTTGGAAGTTCATGAACATTTAAAAAACAAACAAACAAACAAACAAAAACCCTAAGCTTCTAGATTAGCAAAGACTGGGCAGCTTCAATGATTTATGGTTTGTGGATCAGCACAGTGGTTAATGTAGAAAATACCTGCAGTTCCCAGAACCATCCAAGCACAATTTGTGGAAACCAGCTCCTCAGGGTAGGCAAGCTGGGAGGACCCAGCCTGGGACAATGGGGGAAAAAAAACCCAACCAAACACTGGTTCCGGAGTGAGAAGATCAGGGGAGCAGCACCTTCCTCTGACACTTGTTTCTCGGTGTGACCTGGAACAAGTCACTTAAATGTCGTGGAGCCTCAGTTTCCTCATTGATAACAATAATAATAATAGCTGGAATTTATATAGCACTTTAAGATTTGTAAAATGCTTTACAAATATTACCTCATTTGAGTCTTAAAAATAACCCTGGTAGCTATGTGACCCTGGGCAAGTCATTTAACCACCATTGCCTAGCCCTTTTTGCTCTTCTGGCTTAGAAACAATAGATGAAAGATAAGGGTTTTTTTGTTTGTTTTGTTTTGTTTTTTTGGTTGTTTTTTTTTTTTTAGAAAAATTTTCCATGGTTACATAATTCATGTTTTTACTTTACCCTTCACCCCCTCAAACCCCACTCTACCTGTAACTAACTTGCATTTCCACTGGTTTTAACACACGTGGTCAGTCAAGACTTATTTACATATTATTGAGTTACATGGGTGTGGTCTTTTCTGGTCTACATCCCCAATCATGTCCTCATCAACCCAAGTGTTTAAGCATTTGTTTTTCTTCTGTGTTTCCACTCCTGCAGTTCTTCCTCTGAATGTGGGTAGCGTTCTTTACCATAAATCCCTCAGAATTGTCCTGGGTCATTGCTTTGCTGCTAGTATAGACATCCTTTACATTCGATTTTACCACAGTATATCAGTCTCTGTGTACAATGTTCTTCTGGCTCTGCTCCTTTCACTCTGCATCAATTCCTGGAGGTCTTTCCAGTTCGCCTGGAACTCCTCCAGTTTATTATTCCTTTGAGCACAATAGTATTCCATCACCAGCATATACCACAATTTGTTCAGCCATTCTCCAATTGAAGGGCATACCCTTGCTTTCCAGTTTTGTTTTGTTTTTTTGCCACCACAAAGAGCACAGCTATAAATATTTTTGTACATGCTTGTTTATCTATGATCTCTTTGGGGTACAAACCCAGCAATGGTATGGCTGGATCAAAGGGCAGGCAGTCTTTTAGCACTCTTTGGGCATAGTTCCAAATTGCCATCCAGAATGGTTGGATCAGTTCACAACTTCACCAGCAGTGCATTAACATCCCAATTTTGCCACGTCCCCTCCAACATTCATCTCACACCTAGCAGATTGGCTAAAATGATAGCAGGGGAAAGGATTTTTTTTTTTTAAACTCTTGTACTTTTGGTGTATTGTCTCATAGGTGGAAGAGTGGTAAGGGTGGGCAATGGGGGTCAAGTGACTTGCCCAGGGTCACACAGCTGGGAAGTGTCTGAGGTCGGATTTGAACCTAGGACCTCCTATCTCTAGGCCTGACTCTCTCTCCACTGAGCTACCCAGCTGCCCCCAAGGGTTTTTTTTTGTTTGTTTGTTTGTTTGTTTTTTTAATAACCTTGAGAAACAGATGCTATTAGTATTCCCATTTTCAGTTGAGGAACCTGAGGCAGAAAGCATTAAGTGACTTGCCTAGGGTCCTACACAAAGTAAGTATCTGAGACTAGGTTTTATTTGGGGGTCAGTACTACTCTTTAAAATGAGATGATAGGGCCTGAGAGTTTTTATGATCCTCTTAGTCCTGTATTCTTCTTCTTCTTCTTTTTTAATCCTTACCTTCTGATTTAGTATCAATTCTAAGATAGATGAGTAATAAAGAAGAACCTTTTTTTCTTTTTAAAACCCTTACCTTCTGCCTTAGAATCCATACTAAATCAGAAGGGCTGGGCAACTGGGATTAAGTGACTTGCCCAGGGTCATACAGTTAGGAAGTGCCTGAGGTCACATTTGAGCCCAGGCCACTGCGCTACCTAGCTGCCCCCTTAGTACCACCTTCTTCATGAAGACTTTCTGGGCTTCCCCCCAAACTATATTGTACATATTTGTATTTTCCCCTTACGTTTTTGGTGCCTCCTCCATTCGCAAGTCAGCTCTTTCCAAGAAGGGGTCATTTCATTCTTTGTGTACCGAAGTACTAATTGATTAATTAATTGATTGAGCGGGGCTTTCCTTAGAGGGGTCGCTGTGTTGGCTCTTTGAGTTCCTGAGAGGCAGCCTCGAACACCAAGAGTTCACGCGATTGACCCAAAGTCCGCACAGCCAGTATTTGTCACTGGTGGGACTTCCTGGCTTCAAACCCGGCTCTCTAACCACCGCACCGAGCTGCCTCTCATCATCCTTTAAGAGGAAGACAAATGTAGCCCTGAACACGCTCCGCTCTTTACCTCCTCTCGGCCAGCCTGTGGCTGAGAATCGGGGGGAGAAAACTGGGGTTACGACTGGGACAAGAGCCGGAGTTAAGTGGCTAAAGGGGCCCCCCAGGGCGGGAGGGAGGGGAAATGGGCATTGTAGTTTGGGGTTCACCCAGAGGGGCTCCGGAGGGACGCTTCTTCCTGAAAACGATCTCGATCTGCACCTCCAGGACATCTGCGCTGTCTAATGGATCACCTGTTGTTGTCTTGCGTGCTCCCCGCTTCATTCAAAAAGGCCTTTCCGGAGTGTGTACTGTGATGGGCTGGGCTTGGGGCGGAGGATTCTGGGAGGCAAGAAAGGCGGAAACCCGCCTGCCCTCCAGGAGCTTACATTCTAGTGTGCGGAAACAGCGCGATGCAGATAATTACAAATTAATAAGAACCAGGGGTGCAGGCTCAAATCTGGCCAGACACCTCCTGGCTGGGTGACCCTGGACGAGTCCCTTAACCTCCATTGCCTAGCCCAGTGATGGGCAACCTTTTGAGCTTCCTGTGTCAAAGCTCGCCAAAAACCGAGCATAACTCGGGTGATGTGTCACTTCAAGGGAAAAAAAAAACACCATAATCTCTCAATATTTATAGTTTAAATAACAAAAATGTATAATTATAATATATAACTGTATTTAATAAACCAAAATAGGTAAATTAATCTAGGTAGAATTGTCATCTGTAGTGCACAGAGTGTCTACACTACACCACAACAAATGTTTCATCCTCGGCATTGGGCCCCTACTTCTCCGTTTGCTACCACATGTCATCAAAAATGGCACACATGTCATAGGTTTGCCATCACCAGCCTAGCCCTTACTGCTCTTCTGCCATAGAAGTGATACTAAGATAGAAGGTAGCAGTTTAAAAAAAAATTTAAGGGGCATCTGGGTAGCTCAGTGGAGTGAGAGTCAGGCCTAGAGACAGGAGGTCCTAGGTTCAAAGCTGGTCTCAGACACTTCCCAGCTGTGTGACCCTGGGCAAGTCACTTGACCCCCATTGCCCACCCTTACCACTCTTCC